>NC_068291.1:11335827-11346058 GCF_025860055.1 Xyrauchen texanus
ATCTTTTGATTTCATTAATACAATCAGCTAATTTAGAGAATTGTGAAATTTCATCAGGTTTCGAAGAAATATAATGTTGTGTATCATCAGCATAACAATAGAAATTTATTCCACAATTCCTGATAATATCTCCAATGGGAAGCATATATAAGGAGAAAAGCAGAGGCCCTAAAACTGATCACTGTGGCACTCCATGCTTAACTTTTGTTTGATTTGATAATTCATCATTTACACAGACAAAGTGGTAGCGGTCAGCTAAACAGGGCCTAAACCAAGCTAATGCAAGTCCATAAATGCCAACATAATGCTCAAGCCTATTCAAGTGAATGTCGTAATCTATGGTGTTGAAGGCAGCACTAAGATCTAAAAGCACTAGAAGAGAAATGATGCTGCGATCAGATGATAAGAGCAAGTAATTTGTAACTCTGATAAGTGCAGTCTAATGTACTGTGATGGGGCCTAAATCATGAATGAAATTGTTCATATATACTATTTCTCTGTAGAAATGAGCATAGTTGGGAGGACACTACCTTTTCCAGTATTTCAACATAAACGGGAGATTTGAAATCGGTTTATAATTAGACAATTCACCAAGATCAAGCTGTGACTTCTTGATACACTGGAAAAAATGAAAAATCTGAAAAATGGGGTAAGCAAAATAAACTTAATTTAAAGAGAAAACAAGTTTATTTTGCTTACCCCATTGGCAGATTTCTTTTTCTTGTTTTGAGTATAAAGTTCACTAAATTTAGTCAGATAAATCTTAAAACAAGACTTAATATCTTATCCCATTTTGCTTGACAAGTAAATACATCATGTTTTAAGAAAGTTTAGATAATTTGACAGGAAAACAAGACAAAAATACTTGTCAAGAAAATCATTTTTTGCAGTGTAAGCTGTTTGATAACTGCCATTTTAAAGTGACATGTCCTAAGGATAGCGAGGAGTTAATAATATTAAGAAGAGGTTCTGAGATTACATGGAATATCTCTTTAAGAGCTTAGTTGGTATTGGATCTAACATATATGTTTTGGCTTTTGATGTTTCAATACATTTTGTTTAGCTCTTTATGAACTATGACAGCGAAGTATTGAAGTTGCTCATGAGGAATATTATGATACACTGTTTTCAGACGATTGAATAATTCCACTTTTATTTCTGATGATTTCAATTTTATCATTAAAGAAGTTTATGAAGTCATTACTATTGTGCTACGTCGATAGTACGATTGTTTAGTCGAGGCTTTATTCCTAACCAATTTAGCCACAGTACTGAATAAACACCTAGGATTGTATTGGTTATTTTCTATGAGTTTGCTAATCTGTTACCTGGCAGATTTTAGTGACTGTCTGTAGCTACTAGTGTTGTCAAACGTACCGGTACTTTGGTACCAAGTCGGTACTAAAATAAAAAGGTGTAACGATACCAGTGATTCTACAGTACCGGTAGTACAGAGCACCGATTTAATCAGGTACACCGCATACTGACACACGACTGCTTTTATATGCTCACATGTTTATTTGAGTGTGTCCTCTGTTACTCCTTTTACACTGAAATGCACAACTAATCAAATTAAAATCTTGATATGTCCTAGTGTGATTATTAAACTGTGAAATGCTGCAATCTTAGTCTGTATGAGCTGCATGAGGTTTAAATTAATGTGTGAAGCAGACCACTCAAACACTAGAAACTCTATGAGAGATGCCAGAGAAAGAGCACTAATCCACTCTGAAGTGTTATTTTTATATAATTTATATAATTAAATCACTGCAATTGCGCTTTAATGATCACACTGAGCCATGTAGTGAACTGTTTATTCAGAGACGTTAAATTTCAGTCAAAAATACACGTCAAAATAAAAGCATGATTCATAAAAATTTTCCTAAACGCTAAACGCCTGAAATTGAAGAAATTAAAACAGAAATATATTATAACTGTATAGTAAAATGTAATCATCACTATAGAAATAATAATAATGATTATAATAATAATAATGAATAATGATTGATATATAAATACAAATTAAGCAATATATCACAAGCAAGAGTGCTTTGTACTGTATAAATATTTGTTAAAAAAAATGTATGGTATGTTGACAAGTAACTGTTTTAACTATTTTTTTACTTGTTAAAAGTTTAACAAATTTTAAGGAAAATTGTTTGATTAGACACCATTTTGATAATGAAATTAAATTAAACTTTAAAGATTTTTTATTTGTATCTGATGGTGTCATATTAAGCATTATTAGTTCAAAAACACTTAAACTTATAAACTTATATATAAAGACTTAAACTTACTTATATTACTGTCCTCTGAGTAACACCAAAAACTTCACTGTAAATTGCAGCAACACCTCCTCCTTGACCTTCAGACGAGGCTCGTGTTTATAACAATAACCTGGGGGAGTAGATTCATTTTAAACTAATACATTCATCTGGTTTAACCCAGGTTTCAGTTAAACAGAGTGCATCCAAACTATGATCTGTAATCATTTCATTTACAATTTGTGCTTTGGTTGAAAGATATCTAATGTTTAATAACTCTACCTTTATATGATGCTTATCTTAAATTTTTTTGTTATTTTCAAGTTTTACCTTAATCAAAATCTTTCTATGATTTAGTGAGGGGTTTGTGTTTTGTATTTCGGGAACAGACACAGTCTCTATGTGATATCTAGGAGATACTGTGTTTATGTATTGTAGTTTATGTGACCTGTGTGACATCTCAAAGCAGCAAGCAGACGTTTAGATCAGCCAGTTTGTATGCTTTCTGACCTGGGCCCCAGTTAGTCACATACATCACTATTAAGACTATGAGCCAAATGACTAGAGAGGAGAGTGACACCTTCCCTGGAGGGGAAACTCTTCCAATTGTCTATAAATCATATGCTATTCTTCAGACACCATTCAGACATCCAGCCATTCTGTGACATTAATCTACTATAAACCTCATCTCCACGATGACCAAGGAGCTAGAGCATAACAGTGTCTGACATCGTTTTTGCAAGTTCACACCCCTCTTTAACATTATCTCTAGTGATTTCCGACTACCGAAGCCTGATATTGTTAGTGCCAACATGAATAACAAATTTAGAAAATGTACGTTTAGCATTAGCCAGTATGTTTAGCATTATCCATTGTAAATTTGATCTGATGTCAGATGCCCAAGCCTTCGAAATGCATTTAACAATAGTGGATGAAGTCTCTATTTCAATGTTCCTTACAATAGAATCTCCTTTAACAAGGGCTCTTTCAAAATTATTCTCAGTGGGTGCATCACTGAGTGGAGAGAATCAATTGGAAACCTTAACAGGAATGGGAGAGTGGTGTTGCTTTGCTGAGGGAGTATGCCACAGAGAAGTCACCCAAACACCCTTCTGCAGGGGCTCTACAGCCAAAACAAAGTGAGTGTGTTGCTCGCTGTTCGAAACAGTATCTACCGGCTTCTCTTCCTCACTTTCCTCCTCTAGTGTTCAGATGTGTGCCTCTAACTCAAATGTCAAATAAATTAAAGTCTGACACAATCCAGAATATACTAATATACTAAACAAATGCACACAAACATGCACACATACACAAAAGAAATAATGGGTGAAACTATAACAGAGCAATTTATTTTATTATTATTATTATTATTGTTTTTTTTTTTTTATGCAAGCACAAAATCCCTCTTCAGAAGATGAACCTGGCACCTTCAAAACAGCTACCCTCACCAAGAGGTCAGTTCTGTAGCCAAATGGAAAACAGAACCAGCATGGCATTTGACAAATATAAGAAATTAATTTGCAAAGCACATACTGCCATAACTATCCATTGCCAAATGTGTAAGAATGCACAAGGCTTATTCTTATTAAAGTTATTCTTATTTAAAGTATTACGTTTTTTGTTGTTTTTTTACAGTTTTTTTTTATGTTTTTTCCATTTACAGTTTAATACTCGTTTTCTGAATAAATCATTGTTCATTATTCATTATCTTATTTTTGTTCACTATTGCTGTCCACCTTACTAACTTGAATTATTGCAAAATCTGAAAGTTCAACATGAATACTAAAAATAAAAATGGTTAAAATTGGACAAATATATATATACTGAATGTAATAATGAACTTGTAATAATATCTAGAAATGTGTTTCAACATTGGAGATCAGCCAATGCATGGAGCACTAAAGCCATCTACTGTCCACAGTCAGTAAATAATTTTTTTCCAGAAGAGGTCAGCAGAGACACTCAGTGCATGTCATATTTAGATTTTTTACAAATCTTTACTGAAAAGGCAAATTTATTGAAGGAAAATTTTGCTTATTTTGTATTAAAATGATTGGTAAATATGACATTTAACAACACGTAACATTTATGGAGAGAACAAAAGATGAAGTGTAATCTTCATGTTCCGTGTCATTTCTGACCTGAAAGATAATTTCTGTTATTCTCTACTGAACAGAGTATGAAGGTTAATCAAAACATTTTATTGTTTGTTAGGTTTCAGATGTTAAGGGGACATAGGTGTTTCGTGGGAAAAATCCCATTCACATAAATTGCCATTGGACTCCCCCATAAGCTTGGTGGCTATGTGTCACTTTGCCATTACTTTGGGGTAAGTTTCAGTTTCCTTCTCACCTCACTGTATTTACACATCCTGGGGAACTCTCGAGTTGTCATGATCACTCATGCCCACGGAGTAGCTAGTAATATAAAGAGCATCCACAGGGCCCCTATTTGTCCACAAACCCACTTATCTTATGGGGCTTTTCCACTGCACAGTACAACTCGACTCGACTCAACTCGACTCTGCTTGCTTTTTGGGGGTTTTCCACTGTGGATAGAACCTGGTACCTGATACTTTTTTTAGTACCACCTCAGTCGAGGTTCCAAGCGAGCCGAGCCGATACTAAATGTGACGTCAAAATCCTGCAGATCATTGATTGGTCAGAGAGAATCGTCACTATCAGCGTCACTGGATTTCCGACACGTGACATCATTCCGCTAGTTTTAAAGTTAGCAACAGCGATAACAGTATAATTTGTTTACGCGACTTTCGAATTGTGAATAAAAACCACGCCGTGTTCAATAAACGAGGTGCAGACTGCCGTTGATCCACGACGGAGGATGGTATGTTTTGTTATGTTAACTCTATACTCTGCTTGAAAGCTTCACTTTATTTAGCTAACCAGCTACAGGAAGCTTGCTTCTAAAACAACCAGGCCAATTTAACTGTAACACTTGTGTAAAATCACCATGCAACAACTGCTTTATGCAGCACAATGAGCTAGTAGCTACCAGCTAGCAGTCGTGTTATTGTTTTGGTCAGTTTGTGTCGTGTTTAAGATGATGTCACGGCAGTAGAGGCTGCACAACTATGACGATCAGCCTATAATCCCACCCATGTTGAGATGGCACTAAACAGCAGTGGAAAATCAAGCTCCGAAAAGTAAAGCGAGTAGAGTTGAGGCGAGTCGAACCGTAAAGTGTGTAGTGTTATATCCCCCCGTTGTTCTGAAGAGTTGGTTGTTGTCCAGCATCTTTACAGCAACTGAAGGGCCGAACAGTTCTTGTCAGTTTGCAGTAACCTGTGGGTTACATCATCCATGTATTCCTGATAGGGAAGAAAAAGGTTGCACAGTCCATACAGTTCATTAGATTTCACAGAGGCTTTATCGTCTGGACAGAGATTGAGGCACATCTGGGCATAGAACTTCTAGCTAAGTATAACTACATTTATCACACATAAACATTTGTAGGTACAGCATTAACCGTAACAATTCTTTGTTGTTCTTTGGTCATAACACAAAATCAAGGTAGGACCTGATAACGGTTACTAGGAACAAATTGTTAGAGGAAAGGTCGGTTAAAGGTTAAAAAGCTTTTCCTTGGAAATGGTTGGGGTTAACCTGTAGGATGGCTCAGACTGTAAAACGCAGCTGTATGCGGAGGGTGTCCAGTCTGGCCTGTAGGTGCTGAATATACCTGTACATTGTGTGTGCAATAAATGACGTGATGATCCAACCACTAAGGAGGAGAACCAAACTTATATGGTGCTCTTGGTAAGATGACGATCTGCTTGTGTGACTAGGAAATATAGTGGTCAAGCCAGTCGGTTTGAGACTGAACTTCACTAATTTCATCCCTTCAGCCTGAAGCTGCTGTTGAAGGGTGTCATCAATGGTGAGGTTGTGACCTCTAAATGCATCCATGATCTCAATTTCTGCATCATGTTTGTCGCTGTTGAGATGATGGAGGACAATATAGTCACTGTGCATGGTCCTTGGGGAACCGTAAGTTTGGTAACCGTAGTTAAGTGGCTGTATCATGGCGGTCAAATGACAACGACATCAGTGGCTGATGTGTTAACGTGCCAGTGATTGCCTGCTCGCTCTACCCTCATCCCTGTTCCCCTGTCTTTGACAGACATGCTTAGGTTAGGAATAAGGTAGAGCGAGGGGTCCCTATCATGGTAGGAGTGTGTTGGCGGTGTTTTGACGTGAACGTGTGTGCTACCTCTCTGAAAACCAACATTCAGTACAGACCTTTCTATGATGGGTAGATTGAGAATAAATCCTATTTTGAGGTTCTTAGGATTTACATGGGTTTGAATTGCACTGCCAAGACTATATGCCAGGTCTATCTGTGAAGGTTGCACAACGGAGGTAGTAGCAGATCTAAGGATTTGTTCGACAAGGTCAAGGGAGACCAGGTAAGCTGGAATCCTTCCACACTCAGACTGTTGACTGAGGAGCTAATTTCCCTGATGAGGTCCTGCATTAGATCTCTAACGATACGCACATGTTATGTCTTCTGATAACCTTTTGCAAAGTCCCTAAAGCATGCATTTTAAAAGAGCGGAGTACAAATTTACAGTGACTATAGTACCCTGGAGGGTTTTACCCAGGCACTGAAATTGTTCTTGGAGTCTCTGCTGAATTTCTGGATGGAGACTTGTCCACCTGAGGCTGGCAAACTGTTTTCTGGACCAAGTGGTCTTGGTGTGTCAACCTGAGCCCATGTGTCCATGACGGCAGTCAATGAGAGGAGCCAGTCAGTTCAGTAGGTCCTGGCCAGTTAACAGTGGTTCCGTATTAAAGGGACAAAATTAAACAGGGTGTGTTAGCGTCATCCCTTGAAAGGTAATGTTGATCCAGGCCCATTTTGTGATAGACAAAACTGTAACGGTTTGCCATGGGAGAGCTTTGCTCCATCCACCACTGCGCAGGTGTTAGAACCCATTATTTCAGAACTTGTGTCAAGTAGTGCGTGGGAGCTGATGCACCCCACTACCACTATTGATGTGTGCGTTGGGCGTTTATGGACAAGGAAGCCCAAGACGGTCAGGAAAGGAAGGTGTGGCGTATTAGGAGTGACTGTTCTGGGAAGCGACTTGGGCTGTCCTGTTCCCCTTTCCCCTACCTACAAAGTAAACTTTGCCATTAGTGGGAGGGGGTACATTGTCAAGTCATGCTGACAGGGTTTTAGCGCCGTGTTCCTTTGAGGAGTTGGCGGACCTGGTGAATGATGGATGAGCATCAAGCTGTTTATCTAACTCCATCGAGCATCTCCTTATATCCTCAAATTCCCTTCTCAAATCTCATTCTTTGAGGTGGTTTGAACCCTTGTCTTCCCATTGACCTACTTGTTTTGGTTTTTGTTCGAACCGTACCTTTCCTTTTGGTCGGCGAACATTTTGCCGTTTTGGCTTGGCATGACCCTGGTGGTGTGTCTGGTCACCACCCTCCTGGTTCTGTTGCCCACCCTGCTGGCGGGGTGATCGACGCTTCTGGGGTCTTGTCTTTGCATTCCCCTTAACGTGAGGCATTTCGTTGCCTTCAAGCGCTAGGTCTGCGACTTCTGAGGCTTGGATCCCCAGGACTCTGGTATCGCCTTCATGCACTCGGGCAGGGCGCACACATGTCTCCCATGCCAGTTGTGCGTAACTTTTGATTTCCTGCATGTTGGCGTTGCCCATTCTGCAGTGTATCGTGATGTCATATCGCACACTCTCATGGAGGTTGTGAAGGAAAAGAGACTTGAAAGCTCGTTCCTCCTCCAGACCTGGGGTGTTACGTCCTTGGAAGTACGTGGTTCTCAGGCGTCTGTAATACTCACGCGGAGGCTCATGCGTAGCAGAGTAGCGGTCTCGGGTACCAGTCGGTAGCGTTAACATGAACACATGGACACTCCTTACCGTGGTCTTCCATATGAGCTTGAGTTTTTCACGCGACGAAGCATAAGGCAAGTCAACTAGACAGAGCTCAACTTCTCTGAGATAATCGTCAATGTTTGAATCTTGATTATTTGGGTCAAAGCATTCTATGTCCCTTGCGAGGGACTCGAGTTGTCGAATGCGCATGCCTTGGTGTCGGTATGACCTTGAGGGTGGATACCGGGTTGCATACAGCTCCCTGGCTAATGCGATCTTCGAGCCGCTTACACCACTCTGGGCTCGGAAGTAATTTTCCCCCCTCCGTGCTGTGGAATCAGTCGGTTTGAAATGCAAGGTGGCGTGACTGAAACCTGACTGTAGGGGACGACTGTGAGGAGGGGCACCTGCGTCCAACCAGCGGGCCGCTGGAGGAGCTTGAAAGGCGTCTAGGAGGACAAAGTCAGAGACTGTACCACTAGGGGCAGCTCGGCTCCTAGCATGTGTTGTGCTAAAGAGGGGGCCCTCTTCGATGTCAGATGTTGTGCTGTGCATTTCTGCTGCACTTACCTGATCTGACTCTGCTCTTAACTGGTTGCACCTAATTGCTTGGCGCAGGCTGATATTTTCCTTCTGCTCCGCTTGGTAGCTGTTCTGCAGCTGGGAGAGCAGGGTTCGGTGCTCTGCGGTTTGCAGTTGGGTTCTATGGTGATGGATGAGGAACATTTGGCCCAAGAGGTCCAGGATTGTGCGCCTTGGTTTTCCAACCATGTTGTTGACATAATCAACTAGTTCCTGCAATGCTTCATCACAACGACTAATATCGTAGCCGTTAAGGTTATCTATCTCCTCTACGGAGAGATGGAGGACAGCAGCGACCACACATTGCAGTGCTGGGTCGTCTGACCTCTGAGGAGCTTCCACTCCGGCCATGTGGGGTGATTGGCGACTCATTTTACTGGGAAGTACAAATGATCGCAACACAGTGGCTCTGATAGCTTGTTGAGTTACAGTTGCTGTAATGCTAACACGAACACACAGGTGAGAGGCTTCGACCTGTGGCTTACGAGTTACTGTTATGTAATGTTTCACTGTTATGCAATTTCACTGCATTCTCTCCTTGGTGGATGTCACTAAGGTGACCTGACACCACTCTGTAAAATTTTGGTGAAAGCTTTAGAATTTAAATAACAACAACAGCAGGTTGAGCAGACTATCCTAAATTTACCAACTCCTAATTCACTCTAAGAGCACTTTCACACCACACTGGCTTATGTTTGGCAAGTCATGAGAAGTCAAACAGAACCAAACTTTGAAGTAATGACTCAAGTTATTACTTTGGATTCCTATGCATACACACTGTGACAAACTGGCACGTAGGAGGCCTCACACGGGGCACCAATTATGTAGGGCTCACAGTTTAGGAGCGGGTTTGGTTATTAGCAATAATTAATAATTATCATAGATAATCATTAAAATCAATAGAACATTTATTAGAATCAATGTTAGTTTTTTAATCCTTTGAATCAACAATCATCAAATTTAACAGAATATTAATTATCAAAGATGATAATTAATTATTAAAATTAATTAAACATTGATTAGACTTAACACTAGCTTATTGATCCTTCAAATCCAACAATCAAAGATAATTGTCAGTTATCAAAATCAATAGAATATTAATTAGGATTAATTAATCAGGGACTAATAACGTATATAACAGTCTCAATGTTAGATTGTTCTCTTAGGAAAATTGATGTCCGTAGATCATCAAGATTAAAAAGGGAACAACGAAGGGTTGAATTCGAGCACTGGCATCCCCTGCCAGCCTTTGACACATGTGTATGCAAAACAAGTTTATTAAAAATATAATATCAATTAATAATCAATACAATGCAGTCAATAAACGTCCGACATTCAACGACAAACTAAACAGTGAGATGATTAGATATAGTAACCAAATTAAGCCTATAACACATGAGAGGACAGTATGTGTGTGTGTATGTATGTGTGTGTGAGAGGAGTGACGTGCACAAAATGGCGGATGTGACTCTCGTGGAGTGTACGTCACGTGAGATTTCCTGCCAGAGATTATGGCCGC
>NC_068291.1:11346558-11400178 GCF_025860055.1 Xyrauchen texanus
AATGTGGGCAGAGAGAAGCCGGTTAATGGCGTCTGCCCGTGTGCAGCGTGTCTTTCACTTGTACGTCATGTGTGCGTGTGTGTGTGTGTGTGGTTAGTACGACAGAGAGAGAGAGAGAGAGTGAAAGTGGCGGCGCCAAAGCCAGTTTCGCGATCGAGGGAGAGAAGGCAACTATAATGGATAAACTAGTTTGCCGGTCTCATCCGCGATGGCGTAAAACACAACAGTACAACTTAGTTGGATTACAACACAGCAAACACTTTAGTGATAACAGTTTGTTACATCAATAGCTTGAGTATTATTAGCAACACTGTGTGCCCCCTGATGCCATATGTTGCCCTAATTCACATGGCGGGTACCTACTGTGCCCACCAAGATCCCTTTAAAGGTATTCTCTGACATTCGACCAAAACTTCCCCGAAATCATTAGGCCTCTTGGTATGTCTTCAAATGGCCCTCGAGGGGTCACTTTGTGAAATCTGTGGCCTCGGCACCTCTGGGCATGCTGCCAGGGCGAATCCCACTAGAAATATATTTCATTCATTTCTATCTGTGTTTTGTGGATACCCCTCAGAAAGCTCTAAATGACTCCAATATAAAATCTATAGCTTCTCAATGTTTGAAGTCTGATTTAGTTTGTTAAGTGCTTAATTGGCTGACTTGTGAGTGAAAATTGACAGTTATTTTTCTAGAATATTTTTCTTGATTATTTTTATAGTACATCCCAAACTATTTTTGTGAAAGTGTGTGGTGCCAGTGACATTTCAATAGAGTGAAATCCAAATGTCTCAAATCCAGAATGGAATGCAAGCCGCCATCTTTTTTTGGGACCAGAAAATAACAGTTGTAAAAGCTGCATTCTCTCTGAGAAGGGGGAATCTCCTCTAATGCCCCTTTTTCTAAGAGAGAGTGAATTTTCCAAATCAAAAATGTGGCTTTCCGAACAGAAATATCTGTCAGCTACCTCATTGATTACCGGTGGAGCTTGTCTGAATTGAATGACAAAACCATACTCTATACCATGTTCAAAGTACCCAGCTCAAAATGCACTGCAGCTTCTGCCAAGCCAACAAACATGTAGACAGGGGAATTATTGTATGGCTCTTGCCTGTAGCAGACCTGTAACCACTAGATGGTGTGCTTGGCTTACTTTTGGTGACTGCCCCAGAACCAGCGGCACAGCGGAGGGGAGCATTCGCACCTCCACGAATGTGGCTGGTTGAAGGGAATTTGATAATGTGAAACATTTGATAAAGGGGGAAGATTGTATGAACATTGGGGGGAATATTTATTTGAGATACCTGGTTTGCCACAAGCAGTGGGGGGAAAATGAACCATATTCTGGTTATTGTGTGTTCAAGGTGTGTATAACGGCAAACAGGAGAGAAAAAGATACGTCTGTAAGTTTCAGTTTCGTTCACTTCGTTAAGCATGAGCAATATGTTTGGTGGCTCTCAGTGCCAAATCAGCAGCACAGGGTTGTTCCATGACTGCCTCAGCATCCAGCCCAGTTCCCTCATCTAAGGCTCTCATAAAATGGGCCCGGTATGCTTGAAAACTGCCAACGTGTGCAAAGCCGAAACCATTTGACCCGAAGCCTGGTAGGCCTTGCTCAACAAGGATGTTGTCACTCTGCATGGCTTCGAGGGAAGAGAAGTATCAACTTCCATGTAGTTTCCAATGAAGAGAGATTTCTGGTTACAGACCACACTCACAAAGCAATTGACCATACAGGCCAAAACTACTAAATTCGCTGTAATGACACATTTTGGGAGTGTAGTAATTCTCATTCTCATTGTTCATTAGTAGTTACTCAATAGTTATTTCTCCTGAAGCTGAATTAGTAGATAATTAAAAGTAGTTCATCAGGAGGCATGACTGAATTCAATAGTTATTGATTAGCTAATTGTTACTTAACACAACTATAAAATGCTATTACATACTGATTAGTTAACACATCTTCCTTAGTAGTTAATAGTAGTGACTTAAGTGTTAATGAAGAATTACCTATTAGTTCTGCAGTAATTCCTTATTAGTAATGCATTAAGCAAGATACAGGTATTCTAAAGTGTTACCGAAAAGTGTAGTTGTCTAAAAATACATTTGTAATATACCTTTTAATAATTTATCTGTTGTTGTATTTAATTTTATGGGCATTATTAAATGTTTTAATATTGCCATTAATAAAATGTATTAAACACATTAAATGTATTTATTTAATTTAATGTATTTCACCCTGTAAGGGGGTTAAAGGAAAAGGAGGAGGCGAGAACCTGCTTTACAATATTACGCTTTTACTATCTGCCCCAATTGACTGGCAGTATTAAAATAGTCAGCATTTGACTGATAATAAACAGTACTACTGGTGTTTATTTAGCTATTTATTGAATTTTAATGTATTCTTTATTTTCTCAGTGTTAATTTCTAGAATTGTTTGCCAATATATAATAATAATAATGTCAAATAAGTTTTATAATAGGAGACATGTCCGTCATGTGTATGTGTTTGTCTTTTGTTTAAGGGTGGTCGAGTGGCCGAGGAACAAGCTACGGCCTACAGGGCAGAGGGCGGGGCCGGGTCGTGATTATACACTCCCGGTCCCGAGAGGGATAAAGGCCGATTGCGGTCGGTGATCCCGATGAGAGAGAGATCGTTTACGGACATGTCCGTCATGTGTGTGTGTTTGTCTTTTGTTTAAGTTAATCATTAAAATATTGTTTATATCGCCAGGCCGGTTCTCGCCTCCTCCTTTCCATCGAACTGCTTTACACACACCATAGATAGAGTAGGCTGAGATGAGATCATGAGTACCAGTTTCAACGTCCTAGGTCAACCCAAAGCTGAGATATGTTGATCTCATGAACAATTTATCCAATTAAGAAATTCAAGCAGTTTGTGGACAGTGGAATTTTGAGTTCATAGTGGGTGCAATGTGCTCCACTGAGAGTGCTAAGTGCTGAACAAGTGCTCCTATCAAAATGTAAACCAACCATCTATCCGGTGCCATTGAAATACATTGTAGGTGGACAGCCCATGTGCAGTCTGTTAAATTGCCACAAAAAGATGGTTGGTGAAAATTTGTTCTAGATGATGATTTCTTGCCCTTACTTAATACTACATAACTCTTGCCACCTGCACAGAGTACTATTCTCTACTCCCTCAACTACAATAACTTTGTCTACACACAGTATATTTACTTGTATATATTATTTATTTTTAATATATCAATATATATTGTATCCTATATGTTACTTAATATACATTGTATAGTAATATAGATACATGTGTATATATATGTACCATTTTTGTACATTTCACTTCTGAACAACTTAATACCTCAATCCTTTTTCATGTTTCTGCACCATAATGTTCATCTGCACTATTCTACATTTCTACCTCATTCGCAGCTGCACTTTACCTGCAATTATTTTTAAAATATTTTACTATTTGCACTTTGGTTGGATGCTAACTACATTTCATTGACTTTTACTGTGCACAATAAAAATCAAGTTTAATTTTATCTAATCTAATTTTGAGAAAAACAAACGTGTAGCACTCAACACATCCACCTGATGCTACTACACCTACAAGTCATAAATATTTTAACATGGTTAAAGTTTACAAATAATATGCCATCGTACAGCCCCACCACCTCCCGGACACGCACCGAGGATCTTCGGACCAACAGTGAGGATGTTCAGTTTAGTGGGTAAATGGACAAACAGTATTTGGTCAGCCCTGCCCCCTACTGGACACACTCCAAGGGTCTGTAGACCCCTGGGACAAAGTTGTGTAATATAGATACAATAATATATACACCAATGGTGTGTGGATTGGTCCAATCCACTTTGTTTATTTTCCCATTTACAGAGTCAGGACTGTGTGCAAACATCATCTTTTTTTATCAGTGCACACAAAGAATGGACAGCTAGTGGACCGTAAGCGATGTCTCCAAGGGAGATATTTCACGGGCTCCATAAAGGCACTCGTTTGTTGCCATGGAGTCAAATTTTCTGAAGGAAATCAACAGCCTATGCAGCTGCTAGAGAGTATTGCCAGATACGCAACGTCTCATTCCCACTTCAGGAAACCAGGGTTACATGCATAACCTAGATGTTCCCTTTCGTAGGAACTCGAGCTGCAAATCACTGTTGGAGTGATATACATTCACACTATGCGAACAGGGTTGCCAACTGTTTAAGCCTGTGTAGCAAGCATATAGCGTCAAACAAGAGAGCTAAAGCATCTGAATAAAAATAAGGAATTATGAGTTTACTCCTGTTCCAACAGAGAGAACCTGGGAAGCAAGAGTCAAACCCTCATCCAGATTATAAAATCTAACAAATGTATGCAGAGAGCACCACCCTGCTGCCATACAAATGTACTTCAAGGATGCACCACTAACCAAAGCCTATGAGGATGCCATGCTCCTCATAGAATGGGCTCGAGTACCCGAAGCTGAAGGTAAACAATGCACTTTTTAAGCACTCAAAATTGCATCAATAAGCCAATGAGACAGTCTTTGCTTGGGAAGCCTGAAAATGAATTGTCTATTGACAGAAACTCCATTGATAACCGCATGTTCAACTACTATAGTGGCTACATAGATCTTTAAGCATTGCCCGAAACTCTCCTGCAAAAATTCCAGCACTATACCACAGGGCAGTGAACTGGATTTTCACCTCGTGCTGTACACCATGAAGCAAAACTATGCCACTTGAGTATATAAAGCCTCCTAGTTGATGGGGCACTAGCATTTGGAATGGTATCAACCACAGCGGGGGATAACCCATCACCCAAAAGATTGCGCTGTTGAGGGGCCATATGCATAACTTCCACCAGTCTGGCCAGGGGTGCCAAATACTGCCCCGTGCCTGAGATGTTTGTTCTGACTGGAGTCTCCCAAGGAGCCTATTCCAGAAGAGAGAACAGAGTCAAAAAACAATCTTGAGATGGCCAATACAGTGGCACTAACAGAAGCTGAACCCGATCTCCTGAACTCTCTGAACACAACTGATCAGTGGAAATGCCCAGTGGTGCTAGGGGCCAAGATGGAAAACCAGAGGGGACAGTGCGAAGTCTAGCTTGAAGTGAATAGATCCACTTTCGCTCTGCAAAACCTTCTCCAAATGTGTTCCATAATCTCCATAAACTCCTCCCTGGTGATTGAAGTAGGACACCACTGTCATATTGTCTGACGGATGAGGACATGGCTGTCCTGAATCTCCTGGTGGATAAACTTTAACGGCAGAATCACTATGAACATCTCCAGACAGTTTATGTGACAATATTGCAATCCAATCCCTATAGGTTTGACAACCATCATGTACAGTGCCCCAACCCGTGAAGGAGGCAACTGTTGTTATCACCTTGTGGCGACACCTGTCCCAATGGAATGCCCGACATCAGAAGGTGGGACCATTTACATGGTAACAGAGTTTGATAGCACCACGTGTTACTTTGAAGAGACAAAATGTATACATCAGTGGTTGTCCCTTAGTGGAATTCATCCCGCACTGAAAAGGTCTCATATACAACATGCCCAGGGAAATTACAGCAGAAGCCATGATTATGAACCCCAAAAGACTGTTACATTTCTCACAGGGAGAACACATCCCAATCTGAACATCGCTATACACTGGCGTAATGGCAGAATACGAGCTAGAGACAGGCGCCAGCTCCACTCTTAGAAACAGATTCTGTTTTCAGGACGCTCTATTCTAGGTTTACATGCAGCCCTAAATTCCTCAGTTGGCTGAGAACGACATCTCGATGTTGGGCAGCTAAAGACTCTAAAGTGGGCTAACATCAACCAAAAAATCAAGATTCAAAATGCAGATGCATAAATGCAAAAAGCCTCAAGAGTGTCAAAGCTACATCCATGCATTTTGTGAAAGTGCGTGGTGCCAGTGCAAGTCAGCTTCTGTTAGTGCCGCTGCATTGGCCATCTCAAGATTGTTTTTAACTCTGGAAAGCAAAATTGGCACGCTTTTCCCTTGAAAGTGACTATAAGAAAACTCCTGCGCTTCAGTGCAATCTGAATATGGAATTAAGCATCCTTCAAATCTGTTGTCACAAACCAGTCCCCCGGCTGCACTTGTGACATTACTTGTTTCTGCATCAGCATTCTGAATTGACATTTCATTAGAGTGAAATCCAAATGTCTCAAATCCAGAATGGAATGCAAGCCGCCATCTTTTTTTGGGACCAGAAAATAACAGTTGTAAAAGCTGCATTCTCTCTGAGAAGGGGGAATCTCCTCTAATGCAACCTTTTTCTAAGAGAGAGTGAATTTCCCAAATCAAAAATGTGGCTTTCCGAACAGAAATATCTGTCAGCTACCTTATTTATTACCGGTGGAGCTTGTCTGAATTGAATGACAAAACTATACTCTACACCATGTTCAAAGTACCCAGCTCAAAATGCCCTGCAGCTTCTGCCAAGCCAACAAACAGGTAGACAGGGGAATTAATGCATGGCTCTTGCCTGTAGCAGACCTGTAACCACTAGATGGTGTGCTTGGCTTACTTTTGGTGACTGCCCCAAAACCAGCGGCACAGCGGAGGGGAGCATTCGCACCTCCACGAATGTGGCTGGTTGAAGGGAATTTAATAATGTGAAAGATTTGATAAAGGGGAAAAGTGTATGAACATCGGGGGGAATATTTATTTGAGATACCTGATTTGCCACAAGCAGTGGGGAGAAACTGAACCATATTCTGGTTATTGCGTGTGTATAACGGCAAACAGGAGAGAAACAGATAAGTTTGTACGGTTCAGTTTCGTTCACTTCGTTAAGCATGAGCAATATGTTTGGTGGCTCTTTGGTGCCAAATCAGCAGCACAGGGTTGTTCCATGACTGCCTCAGCATCCAGCCCAGTTCCCTCATCTAAGGCTCTCATAAAATGGGCCCGGTATGCTTGAAAACTGCCAACGTGTGCAAAGCCGAAACCACTTGACCCGAAGCCTGGTAGGCCTTGCTCAACAAGGATGATGTCACTCTGCATGGCTTCGAGGGAAGAGAAGTCCTCAACTTCCATGTAGTTTCCAATGAAGAGAGATTTCTGGTTACAGACCACACTAACAAAGCAATTGACCATACAGGCCAAAACTACTAAATTCGCTGTAATGACACATTTTGGGAGTGTAGTAATTTCACGAAATGCGTATTGCATTTCCATAGTAATAATAACATTAGAAATAAGGAAGAAGAAAGGGCTACAACCTGAATATTGTAATGGCTAATTGTTATGATATTATTGTAATTGTAATTAATCGACTGTTCATTAGTAGTTACTCAATAGTTATTTCTCCTGAAGCTGAATTAGTAGATAATTAAAAGTAGTTCATCAGGAGGCATGACTGAATTCAATAGTTATTGATTAGCTAATTGTAAAATGCTATATAATTGTAACAACTATAAAATGCTATTACATACTGATTAGTTAACACATCTTCCTTAGTAGTTAATAGTAGTGACTTAAGTGTTAATGAAGAATTACCTATTAGTTCTGCAGTAATTCCTTATTAGTAATGCATTAAGCAAGATACAGTATTCTAAAGTGTTACCGAAAAGTGTAGTTGTCTAAAAATACATTTGTAATATACCTTTTAATAATTTATCTGTTGTTGTATTTAATTTTATGGGCATTATTAAATGTTTTAATATTGCCATTAATGAAATGTATTAAACACATTAAATGTATTTATTTAATTTAATGTATTTCACCCTGTAAGGGGGTTAAAGGAAAAGGAGGAGGCGAGAACCTTTATAATATTTATTAAGTAAAGACACACAAACACATACAGGGCAGCTGCCTGTAATTCTCTCTCTCTAGAAATGTCATCACCGCCCGCCTTTATCCTGGCCCCAACCTCCTCTGCTCTACACCCCCCCAGCATTGCCCCGGCATGATGTAAATCCCCCCCTCCTCTCCGGCGAGGTGGGGCTGCACCCTGCTGGTCATCCCCGCCTTCCTCGACCTGGGAAGAGACAGGAAAAAAAAGAGCAAAATAGGCGAGGGAAAGGCCAACACGGAGCGACAGAGAGAGAGAGAGAGAGAGAGAGAGAGAAGCAGCTCACTGTCGTGGGTCCCCGATCACTCCTCCACACACTCAGGCGGACGACAGCCACTTCACCCCGGGTGGACCGGAGTCAAACCTCCGACCCCCAGCAGACAAACTGCCCCTCTGCTTTTCTGGCAGCACGTGGGGATTCTCCTCTGCCCCAGGCAGCAACTCCATCGCTCAAGGCAGTCGTGGACTCCCGTCCATCCTCATCTCGCTGACGGCGGCCGTTCCCCGCATCCGAGCAGTCGGGCTACTCCGTCCCCCTGGCAGATGGCAGCGGCGCTCCCCTGGATGGACGGCAGTGTCGAGGATTCTACGACGGGCAGTCCTCCTCCCTCCCGGGTTTCGGCACCATTGTAAGGGGATTAATGGATAGGAGGAGGCGAGAACTGGCTTGATAATATAAATAGTTTAATATAAAACTGAACCAAAAAGACAAACACACAGGTGTCGGACAGCTGCCCTTAACTCTCTCTCTCTTTAACTGTCATCATCAGCCGCCTTTATCCCTCGCACCCCATCAGGCTGATTGGGGACCGGGCGCGTGTGAAAATGAAGTCGAAATAAAAACTAAATTAAAATAAATAAAAAAATAATTACAAAAAAATCTATGTTTGAATGGAGGGGGAAAAGCAACAAATAGTTGAAATGTCAACAGAATGCAATAAGAAGTGTGTTGAAGGACAGTTTTTTCTTCATACAACTAAAGCATGTGCTGTCATTCTGAAACACTTATGAAGTTTGTACAGCAGGATACTAATCATAAAATGTATATATGAAATGCAACAGATGTGTGTTTGTTGCATTTATATTGACACATTGTTTTTCTTTGTTGTGAAGTTTAAAATAAGCTTAAAATATTAATGTTGAGTTTATGGTTACAAAAAAAAAATCGAATTGATTTTCTCCCCTTTTTCTCCCCAATTCCCAACGCTCTATTTCCTCATGGTGGCGTAGTGACATCCGGATGGCGGAGGACGAATCTCCGTTCTCTCCGCGTCTGAGACCATCAATTGGCTTATTTAGCGCGTTACAGTGGAAATCCAAGCACAACTCACCACTGAGAGCGAGAACCACACATTATAGCGACCACAAAGAGGTTACCCAATGTGACTCTACCCTCCCTAGCAAACAGGCCAATTTGGTTGCTTAGGAGGCCTGGCTGGAGTCACTCAGCACACCCTGGATTCAAACTCGCAACTCCAGGGGTGGTAGTCAGCGTCAATACTCGCTGAGCTACCCAGGCCCCACAGATATAATTTTAATTTAGATTCATAAAAAGATTCATTTGGGCTATTAAATTTAAATAAAATGAAAATAAAATCAACATGGCCTACAAACAGGTAAAAGTCCCATAAGTCTATCAGGAATTGATTACGATATGACACCATTATTTAGTTAAATAATAATAATGTTAAATGTATATAGCGCCATACTAGAGTTCAAGAACACTTCACTTTTTCAAATTTAGCACAGTTTAAAGAAGAAGAAAAAAGATTGAGCAAGTTTCTTCATTTTGCATAAGGAGGAATATTCTTAATAGATGAATACTCTATAGAGCATTTAAAACTTTATGGAGCATTTGAACTTTATTGTTTTTTCGAAATAAAGTGTTAACCAGATAATTTTCTTAATCGCTGATGTAGATGTATATGTGGTCAACTTTAAGGCATGGAAAGATGAGCTCTGATGTGAAATCATCACTTCAGGTCAGGAATTTTACATTGCGCACAGGCTATAAATAAATACATGAGGATCGTGTGGGAAACGTGTGATAAATTAACAGACATTTCAAGAAGTGGAAAGTGTATTTGATGTTGTATTTTAGCAAACTGAGTCGAGACCGCGGCCATCTGAACTGAAATCACACCATGCACATTTTCATTCATAAGGTTTACACTTTAGAAATACTGATTCATTTATGAACACAGATTCATAAATTCGTTTTTTTTTTTTATAACTATCACTTTATCCTTGTGCTTTTTGGATAATCAGTGATACAAATGTTTTTTATATTATTTGGATGAATCCGTTATTCCTTCTGAAGTCATTATCAGTGCCTTTCCAAATAAGGTATTCGCTTTGGGCACATCCCTAATATCTTATATTCACGGCATTATCACACTGAGAATCAATGAATGCATCCAAAAACTGTAAAATGTTGCTTCAGAGGCTTTATATGCACTGTAAAAAAAAATCCTGTTTTTAAAAAAAATAAAAATATTGGCAGCTGTGGTTGCCAGAATAATTGTGTAAAAAATACAGTTAAATGTAAACCACTTTACATAACAACCTGTACATTTTACAGTTTAATATGGTTGTAATTTACATGCTGGCACTGTAAAAAAATAAAAAATTCTGTTAAATTTACAGTAAAAGAAATTCATAAACATGCCTTCTGAAACTGTATAAATCTGTTGTTTATTTTATAAGGTATTTGTTAATCCCCATAGTGACTACAGAAGCCCACATGATGACATGAAGATCATTACTAATGCCTCTTCCAGGAACAATTACCAATAAATATATATAGACAGTGCCCAGTGTCACTCACACAAACACTAAACACCATCATGGTAACACATGTGAGATTTAAATATTGCAGTAAACATGAACTAAATTACATCAAATATAACACAGAACACCCCAGTGTACATAACTGATATTAAAAACAAGAAGAAACATAACTATTCCCATAAAATATAATGAAATGTAATGGGTCATGCAGGGAATTGTGGGAATGCCCGATTACTGTTTACTATAATTTACTGTAAAAAAGTACTTACTCTCTTGTTCTTTTTACCATTCATTTTACAGGAAAATCTTACTTTTTACATTTAAATAATGTAATTTTTACATCATTTTATTGTAAAAACTACTCTATTGTCTTTTAAAATATATTAAACAAATAATTAATTAATGTTAATATTTGTTAATCAATTAACATTTTATTTTCTGTAACATTTTTCAGTATTTTACTGTTAAAATTACTGACATTACTGAGTTAGGATGAAAATAAGATGTTTTTCCAACTGTTCTGAGACCAGTGTAGACAGACATACTGTAGGTTAAGTCATCCACTAAATAGGGAGCATCCTATAGCTCTGCAGATAAGTGCATTCTCTAATAAAATAGGAGCAAAAGCTCAGTTTCAGGCTACAGATGATGTTTGGACCACTCAACATGTTTGGCAGGCATGGGACAATAGTGCAAAGATTCAGAATTTTATAATGTATTAATTATTTTAACATGGTTAGCCATGATTGGATGATGCTGGACATTACTTTGAATCAGAATTTATTATGCTAATTTCTGATGTAATGTCTGTAACATCTCAAAGACTTGAATAACCAATACTCCTGGATACATAAACAATTTGATTTAAAAAAAAAAACTTATACTTTCTATATCTTGATATTATTTACAATTTCACAACTTAGTCTTACTGTATTGTCCACGTATGAGGACATACATTTTTAGGAAAGATTTTATCTAGAATATATATATACATAAAAATATATATAATGGTCTGCACTTATAGCACCTTTGTAACCTTAGTGGTATTCAAAGCACTTTACACAGCACCTCATTCACACACCAATGATAGCAGAACTGCCATGCAAGGTGCTAGCCTGCCATTGGGAGCAACTTGGGGTTCAGTGTCTTGCCCAAGGACACTTTGGCATGTGGAGTAATTTGGGCCGGAAATCGAACCACCAACCTTGCGATTAGTAGACAACCTGCTCTACCATCTGAGCCACAGCCGTCCCATATATTTATATATATTTGCATGTTTCTTAGGGGATACTAGTTACAAATCAAAAAGGGGAATGGAAAATACACACAACAATCATGCTCAGGAGTTTAAAGAAAAATTTTAATCTGAACAGAGTCAATCTGTCTTATTTTAATGAAGCATTTGGATATTGAAAAGTAAGTTTATAGTCAAGGTGGAATTCAATGTTTTGCAATGTTTTGTCAGAGTAGTGATGTAAGAAACAAAACATGTCATAACATTGCACACTTCCTGAATACAGCCCTCTGACTGAACACGGAATACTAGCGCCAAAGGCAGGAAAAAAACCGTTATAAATTAAACCGAAAAAGAGGGAAGTGCTGCTCATTTAGGTGAACTTCCAGTGTTGGCGATTAATTGTTTCCTTGAAGGTAAAGTATATCATTTTTGTCATTTAATTAAAATTATCCATTCATTTATATGTAAGCCTATGAATAATCTAAATATGACTAACAAAGTAACAACATTACACATCCAAAACAAGTCTAACAAGTCTAAATTCCCTTTTCTTACAGACAGTTTAAAAAAAGTTCAGTTTTTTAAGACCTTAAATACTGTGTGGGTTTAGACTTATTTGTCTATAAAAACTAGTGCAGCTCACTTCATGTGTAAAATCAGATTTCATTATTTATTTATGTTTTTATGTCATCTTCACAGTATCATCCATAAGTTACATCTTTACCTTATTTTTCTTGTATATGTAAAAAAGCAGACCTATAAACAATGCCTCCACCTCGAGTGAACAATCCACCCCGGAATGAACCCACAACAAAAGACGAAAAGGGCTCTCTCACAAAGCCTATAAAGTTCTTGGATCAGGACTACCTGGAATTGCGCAAGAACTGCCTCATCAATAAACGGAGATACGAAGATGAGATGTTCCCTCCAGACAACAGCTCCATTGACCCACAGAAGACCCTTGGATTAAAACTGGACCAAGTCAAGTGGTTGAGGCCATCTGTAAGTTACTATTTCTAAATGACTATATTCTTAAGACTTTCAAGATGACTTCAAATGTAAACATACTGGTAGTGCTGCAGTTTTCTGCTGCAAGGGTGTAGTTTAAAGAAAGTTAACTGCAGGGTAAATGTATTGTTGCCTTACAGAAAATCAAAGAGTGTTGTTAATATGATGTCCAATCAAGTTTTGCAAAACATCTTGCTTCCATTAAAAACGCTTGTTTGAACAGGTCCACCTATGATAATCCTCAGCATTATTGGCATCAGACACAACTCATAATATACTGTAGGTCTAGATTATCCTCTGGTAAACCTAGATGTTAAGGCAAATTTTGAAATGTTCTGTGTTTACTCCCTCCTCTTAGGAAATAGTGAAAGACCCTCAGCTCACTGTGGATGGGGTGTCCAGGTTTGACTATTCCCAAGGATCCTTAGGTTTGTGTTTTAATTTATTTATTTACAGTATTTACATAGTACATTAGGCATGGGCTTTTGAGTGATATTTACCCAGTAGCTCTTAATGTATGAATGCCAAACATAATTAAAGAAAACTCAAAATATTAAAAAAAAACAATAGATACAGTATTCTGTTAAAATGCAAAGGAATAGTTCACCCATAATGTAAATGTACCCTCATGCCATCCCACATATGTGTGATTTTCTTTCTACTACTGAACACAAACAAAGATTTTAGAAAAATATCGTAAAAATATATTAAAGCAAGTGAATGGTTGCCAGAAGTGTGAAGCTCCAAAAAGCACATAAAGGCACATAAAAGTCCTCCACACGACTCTGGTGTGGGTGAGAAACTGGTCAATATTTAAGTATTTAAGTCATCTCTGTCCACTGAATTTAATAACTATGGATTACTTTTATGCTTACCTATATTCTTTTTGGAGCTTCAAACATCTGGCCACCATTCAATTTAACCAAAAGAGTTGAGATTTTCTTCTAAAAATCTTTGATTGTGTTCTGCAGAATAAAGAAAGACATACACATCTCGCATGGCATGAGGGTGAAACAATTATAATTGTTTTAGTTTTTGGGTGAAATATTCCTTTAGACAAAAAAAAAAAAAAAAAATTATTTGGACACCTTTTTCTTGTCAAACTTGGTGGAGAATGTCCATAGTTCATGTGATGATCTACACCTGTGGTTACAGTAATCTTCTAGGATACTGTACCTCTGTGCCTTAATGCATTCACTAAAATGACCTTGAGGCAGTGCTATTATAGTTAATGAAAACTAAAATAATGTCCATCAACTAAAATAAAGATAAAAACTGAAATTATTTGAAAGAAAAAAAACTAAAACTAAACTAAAATCATTTTTCTTAATTCCAAGACTAACTAATTAACTAAAATTATCACAAATTCATTTCAGTTTTAGTTCAGTTTTGGGCAAAGGACACTTTTGGAAATTGTACATTTCTTGGCACTTTTAATTATGATCAAGACACACATAACCTGACATTATACCTTTGAAGAAAGCTTAGGATGTCTTCTGCCTTAGACAAAAACAATCATGAAGAAATTCTTAAAACTGAGAAGTAGAACTTTTGAAAACCCTCTTTTGACCAAATCCCAGAGGAACAATTAATCTCTAGAAAATAACTACATAGTATTTATAATTAATTGTTTTATATTTTGTAACACATAGTAACATTGTTACAAACTTTTTGTCCATCCGTTGTGAAGTCACGGTGCCAAACACCTGTTACTTGCCAAGAAATAACACATTTTATTAATGCTTTTAGTTATTTTTAATTTGAAGAGTGGTGTCATACTGGGCCTTGCTGGGGTTTTCTCAGTCTTCCTCTAAAGAAATTCATTTTAGGGTGAATACCATAGCAGGTTAAAATAACTTCCCTGCATAATGTAAAATGCATGTCTCAACTTACACATGCAACACATAAAACGAATATAAGGCAACTCATATACAACCTACATAAAGCATACACATACAACCTACATAAAGCTTAAACATACAACCTACATAAAGCATACACATACAACCTACATAAAGCTTAAACATACAACCTACATAAAGCATACACATACAACCTACATAAAGCTTAAACATACAGCCTACATAAAGCATACACATACAACCTACATAAAGCATACACATACAACCTACATAAAGCTTAAACATACAGCCTACATAAAGCATACACATACAACCTACATAAAGCTTAAACATACAACCTACATAAAGCATACACATACAACCTACATAAAGCTTAAACATACAACCTACATAAAGCATACACATACAACCTACATAAAGCTTAAACATACAACCTACATAAAGCATACACATACAACCTACATAAAGCTTAAACATACAACCTACATAAAGCATACACATACAACCTACATAAAGCATACACATACAACCTATATAAAGCATACACATACAACCTATATAAAGCTTACACATACAACCTATATAAAGCTTACACATACAACCTATATAAAGTGTACATATGCAACCTTGACTAGGCTTAGGCATGCAATCAACACAGCATAACATAAAGACACAAGTTTAATAATGCAATACAAATGATCAATAATGCTATTGTATTAAATAATACTACTAAATGACTATGAATACCAATAATAATGAATAATACTAATCACCTTGAACATTTTAGTCTACAATCATTATGTAACATTTACAAACATGACACCTCAAACTTCTGTTATTTTCATTACCATTACTTTTCCCACCGGTGGTCATTAAATGAGCTCTGCCACACAGACCAATGTAAAAATCATCAATTTAAAACCTTGAAAGAGAGAGAGAGAGAGAGAGAGAGAGAGAGAGAGAGAGAGAGAGAGAGAGAGAGAGAGATTTTGCCCAAAAATGAATTTTCTCTTAATATTTACTCACCTTCATGCCATCCCATTTGTGTGTAACTTTCTTTCTTCTGCTGAACACAAGTGAAGATATAGAAATATCTCAGCACTGTAGGTCCATACAACACGAGTCAACTGGGTCCAAAGCTTTGAAGCTCTAAAAAGCAAATAAAGGCAACATAAAGTAATCCTTTAGTGGTTTAATTCATGTCTTCTGAAGAAATCTGATCAGTTTTGAGTGAGAACAGACTAAAACATAACTCCTTTTACACTATAAATCTTGCAATAGCAGTCTACATGAAAGATCGCCAATGAGACTTGCAGGAAAAAATTATTAATTTGCTTTTTGGAGCTTCAAGGTTTTGTATCGTGATGACTTGCATTGTTTGGAACTACAGAGCTGAGATATTCTTCAAGAAATCTTCCTTTGTGTTCTGCAGAAGAAAGAAAGTCAGACACATCTGGGATGGCATAAATGTGAGTAAATTATAAGAGAATTTCATTTTTGGGTGAACTATCTCTTTAATTGTTTACTTCCCATAGATTAGTTAAGAAATTACTTATAATCAAGTTTAAATGTCCTTTGTCACTTTACCCATATAAACCTTATGTTATAAAATTTGCAACATTTACAATCCAAATTAAATACGATAATAGAAATAGATAGAGGTAACAGCACGACTGCCCTGAGTAATGTAATGATGTTACACATTTTTATATGATTTAAGTGCTTCTGATTCGGCAGCCATGAAAAACACTAAACTAAAATAAAACTAACAGACAAACTGTGAAAACTAATTTGGAATGACAGATTGATATAATATAGAAATTAAAACTAAATGAAAAATCCCAAACTAAAATAAGACTGACTTGAGGCCAGTTGGTTAAAATAAAAAGTTAAGTTAGTTTTGAGAACAAATCTAACTACATTTGTTTGCAAATATATATATACAGTATGAATGTATTATAAACATTGTAAAAGTGCATGTTTAAGATTCAGATGGTAAGTAATAGTACAGTGTAAACAGAAGGTGCTTTGGTACTGAATAAGATAGAAATGGCAAATTACTTTTAAAATGGGCTGTTTTAGTGTTTACAGTGAACGATAATATACAGTGCAAATAGCATGTTAAAGAGACAGGTGCATTGATTCGAGTACAACCAGACAATTACAGTTTGAAGTAATGTGCAACTGGTATGATACCTTTATTTTAAGGGTTACATTTTGTTTTTGAGTTCTGTATTCAGCAGGCTAACAACTGAAGGGAAAAATCTATTTCTGAATCTGCTGGTTTCTGAGATGCCACTTGGTTTGATATTTTGTTATCTCATACAATGCAATCCATGCATTTTAAGTGTGCAAATATTTTTGGAAGCACACTGTAATATAAATCACTCTGACACAACCGCTTTCTCAAAATAAATATTTCCTATGGTATTTATGTAGTGTTGAAATTAATTGAAAGACACATTCTAATAACTTTTGTTTTGCTTAGGAAACTGCTGGTTTCTTGCCTCTGTTGGGGCTTTAACCTTTCAGAGGGACATCGTGGACCAGGTCATGCCAACAGACCAGTCATTCGGTAAAGATTATGCAGGGATATTTCACTTCAAAGTGAGTTATTTTGACATTTTCAGCTTAATTACCTCTTGAAAATATATGTATTTTAAAATCATTGTATCAGCCCTTAAAGGGATAGTT
Source organism: Xyrauchen texanus (assembly GCF_025860055.1). Classification (NCBI taxonomy): domain Eukaryota; kingdom Metazoa; phylum Chordata; class Actinopteri; order Cypriniformes; family Catostomidae; genus Xyrauchen; species Xyrauchen texanus. Next base: position 11,363,947 of record NC_068291.1, read on the forward strand.
CACACAAAAATTGTATTAAAATATCTCATCATTTACTCATCCTCATGCCATTCCAGCCTTTCTTCTGCTGAACATAAATGATGGTTTTTAGAAGAATATCTCAGCACTGTAGGTCCACACAATGCAGGTGAATAGTGACCAAACCTTTAAAGGGGACATATTATGTCCCTTTTACACAATGTAATATGAGTCTCAGGTGTCCCCAGATTGTGTCTGTCAAGTTTCAGCTCAAAATACCTCACAGATCGTTTATTCCACCATGCCTTTATACCCTTGTTTTGTAGCCCTGTTCCAAACGGGCTGTTTTAGTGTCTGTAGCTTTAGATGCAAAGGAGCTGCTGCTCCCAACACCCCTTTCTGGAAGTGGGCTGTGCCATTCCTGCAGGTGCCATGCATACCCCAGCAGTTTAAAAATTGCAATGCAGTTAAAAAAGTATAAATATCACACAGAATACACTAAGTCTATCATCTAACTGTATTGTGCATAACAAAGGATGAGTTATGATGTTTGCAAAACAGCTATAGTTCTCAAAAATACCACTATCATTTCATAATCCTTTTTTAAATAAATTACCGGTTTTATTACACAGAAAATCTTCATGGTTTGACCACACAAGTGGGACTGTGGGGGACACCAATCAGTTTATATCATAACCGAAACAGAGCTACTGATTCATTGTTATGGAATAAGGTAGGTAGAGACTAGTTGATATGTTACACAAAGCACAATGATTTCACAACAAGCGTTTTTCACGCAGCGTGCAAACAAGCAAATTAAGAAAGCCAAATTGCAATCATTAAAAAAGTATAAAGTGAGATACTTACCACTTGCAAATCTGAATCCATCCTTGATCCTTAGCTTTGAAGCAAATCCAGCCTTGTGTTGACCATCGTTGATGAAGCAGCCCGAGTTAGCACAAGCGGCTCTAGTGAGGAGACAAATCAGTTCTAAGCTAATCGGGCAGATGTCTTCACCAGCCGTAGGCGGTACCTTTCCCCTTTTGTCGTCAAAAGGGGCAGCAAACCTGAACGGCTCGTTTGGAGACACTGTTTTAATTGATTGAAATTAATGAGGGGATGGTCTTTTATCATATGTCGTGGGGACACATAATTATGTTTAAAGAAGTGGATTTTGCATAATATGTCTCCTTTATAGCTCCAAAAATCACATAAAGGCAGAATAAAAGTAATAATTTCAAATCCATATCTTCAAAAGTGATATGATAGGTGTGACTGAGAAAAGGCCTTTTTTTTTTTTACAAGAAATCTCCTCTTTCACTTTCATGAGTGAGTAGAGACTTACAAGTGAAAGTAGAAATTTATGGTAAAAAAAAAAAGTATTGAAATATTGATCTGTTATTGTAGTTAATTAATTGCTTCAGAAAATATGTATTAAACCACTTGAGAAAAATTGATTACTTTTATGCTGCCTTTATGTCATTTTTGGAGCTTTAAATGTCTGGTCACCATTCACGTGCTTTATATGGACTCACAGAGCTAAATTTCATCATTGAAAAATCTTTGTTTGTGTTCAGCAGAAGAAAGTTATTCACATCTAGGATGGCATGAAAGTAGGTAAATGATGAGAGAATTTTAATTTTTGGGTGAATTATCCCTTTAAGTCCAAGCATGGCATGTTTTATCATAATTTGTCTGATCATTACTGTTCTGCTTACATCTTTCAGTTCTGGCGGTTTGGGAAATGGTTTGATGTTGTCATTGATGACAAACTGCCAACAATCAAACGCAAGCTCATTTTTGTGCATTCAAAAACATCAAATGAGTTTTGGCCTGCCTTGCTGGAGAAAGCTTATGCAAAGTAAGTACCAGTAGGCTAGCCTACATTCTGTAAAAATGATCATGTTCTTTTTACATTCTTACTTTCTTTCTTTTTTCTTTCTATCTTTTACACTTTCATTTAAATAGTGACATAACAAACAGTTGTTTAAGATTCAGCAACAATTTGAATATTTCCCAGAATCCAAATCCAAATTTGGTTCATCTGTACATGTATTGAAGCGTATAGCTCCAGATTCACTAGAATGTTACTGTTTGGTGTTGCTCTGAAATTACAATGAATAGCCAAACCTGTTAGTAATGAAAGGATGTCCACATACTGTTGCTCATATAGCAAACTAAACAGCAGAATGTCATTTACAGGGTGTGCGGCTCCTATGCTGACATGAAATCTGGAAAAGTATCTGAGGCCCTGAAGGAGTTCACAGGTGGGGTGCAGATATGCTATGATCTGAAAACAGCTCCCACTGATTTGTGGAACCTGATGGACCGTGCAGTCAATGCAAAGGCCCTGATGGGCTGCGGCACTCTTAAAGGGGTAAGCAGTGAATTCATTTTGTAACCTTTCCAATTATATGTTGTCAAATGTCTGTTTCTTTGCCCACTCTAACCTTTTCTTTTTGATTTTCTGTTTCAAAAGTGGCTTTTTCTTTGCAATTTTTCCCATAAGGCCTGCACCTCTAAGTCTTCTCTTTACTAAATTTTAGGTAGAATTTATTGAAGCTGTCAGCAGAGGACATGTGAGGCGTCTTTTTCTCAAACTAGAGACTCTGATGGACTTATCCTCTTGTTTAGTTGTACATCTGGTCTTCCACATCTCTTTCTGTCCATATTAGAGCCAGTTGTCCTTTGTCTTTGAAGACTGTAGTGTACACCTTTGTATGACATATTCATTTTTTTTGACAATTTCAAACATTGTATAGCCTTCATTCCTCAAAACAATGACTGACTGACAAGTTTCAAGAGAAAGCGGTTTCTTTTATTTGCCATCTATGACCTAATATTGACCTTAAGACATGCCAGTCTATTTCATGCTGTGGCAACTCAGAAACAGACACAAAGACAAGGTTAAGCTTCATTTAATGAACAAAATAGCTTTCAACTGTGTTTAGTGATTTTCCAGTACCAAATTTGCAATTTAGCATGATTGCTCAAGGATGAGGTTTTGGAGTGATGGCTGCTGGAAATGGGGTCTGTCTAGGTTTGATCAAAAATTACTTTTTGAATGAAATCAATTAAAGTACCAATTTCCAGCATATATATATATATATATTTATATATATATAAATATATATATATATATGCTTGTGGAAAATCGTGACAATTACAGCTGTGAAGACCAAAAAAAACAAAAGTTCACAATATACTGTACTATTATTGCTATGATTCTTTATACACATTTTATCTGGTAGAATTACTAATATAATGTCTGATTTTCATACCATGCCAGGAAACACCTGAACAAAAATTACCTAATGGCATTATTCAGGGCCATGCGTATACAGTGACAGGGGTTTTCAAGGTGAGTCTGCACATAATCAAATCTCAGCTCACAGTGGCATCAGATTACATTTCATATCTGGAAAATAACCCAGTTCTTTAACCTTTTGATGAGTAGGAACAAATATCAGCTGTCCGGTTTGCCAATGCACGTGTGTGTGTGTGTGTGTGTGTGTGTGTGTGTGTGTGTGTGTGTGTGTGTGTGTGTGTGTGTGTGTGCATGCGCGCGCATGCGACAAGCGATAAGGAAGACTTGGCTGCGTGCATCAGATATTGAGCTCGATCAGCATGTTTTCGCTGTGAGTATACAAGTTTTAAACTATTATTGTGGTGCTTTGTGATAGTTTGGCTGTCTATTTCAGAAAACAAATATATTATATGCCTGAAAAGACTGTTTGAGTTGCTGTTTGTGTGTTTAAAAACTGTATCTGCACCTAACCAGCAGATGTGGACACGTGCGAGGGAAGATCATGCTTAGATGCGATGGCTGTGCATATATAAGCTGTGAATTAACTATACTTCCCATGCACACAGCCACGTCTGCTGATTAGGTGCAGATGCAGTTTTCTTTCACATGTACAGCAACTCAAACAGTCTTTTCAGGCATAATAAGATTGTTTTCTGAAACAGACAGTAAACTCTCACAAAAGCACAACAAAAACAGTTTATAACTCGTATACTCACACTGAAAACATGCAGCCGAGTCTGTTTACATTAGTGCTTGTCACGCGCACACACACACACACACACGCACACTGGTGCAACTATCCTTCTGAGAACTCTCCATAGACATAATGACTTTTATAATGTGCAAAATATAGATTCTATCCCATATCCCTACCCCTAAACCTAACTCTCACAAAAAAAAACATGTTGTCAAAAAAACATAGTTTAGTAAGCAATTTGGATTATGTGGACACTAGAAATGTCCTCATAAACCACATTTATAGAATAATACCCTTGTTATTACCAGTTTGTAACCTATAAGTAGTGGTGTGTGTTGGTTAGAGCAGATCTACCACCACCTAGTGTTTCACATTTTTGGAGTAAGGTTCCATCTGGCAACTACCACTGCTGTGATTTTCAACAGTGTCATTTTACTTACAAGACACAAACATTTAATTGTTCACATACTGGAAGGACTTTCAAAATTAAAAGTGTTATTTCCTGTAAAACTATCAATGTTACTTATATGTTGCGTTGCCCCTATCGACTTTGTTACATTGGCAAAACCATATATAGTTCTTTCTTTGTATTTGCCTAACAGAAACATAGTCTCTAATAAGATTTTGGCCATTTCATGATTACTTTATAGACCAGACTCTGGAGGCTGTGCTAGTCTTGACCTAACTTCACAAGAACCGTTTGTTCTGTGCCATGATGTAACTGCAAGTAAACTCACCAGTGTTCCAATAAATTTCCTTTAAGGAGAGAGACATATTCGATTTATACATTAGACACGTTATGTCCTTGTTGACTAATGTCTAGTCACGTGACATTAATTGAGAAATTGTCCTGGGGTATTTAAGGATTGTGTGTGTGTGTGTGTAGTGTCTTGTGATGTAGATATGGGTGGCTCGAAATGTCACCAAGATTATATATAATCTACAGTAGGTATATATATATAATGTTATAGCATAGAGATAGAGAGAGAGGGGTCTGGATTTGAACCCCGGTCTGCAAAAAATAAAATATCTGACGTATGATGCCTTGTGATCTCTAGGTAATGAGTGAAGGAAACCCTGTTCAGCTGGTGAGACTGCTAAACCCATGGGGACATGGCGAGTGGAAAGGAGATTGGAGTGACAAGTAAGAGCTGCTCCTAATATGCATTTCATCATATACAGTAAATGTACTGTAACAAGGTCAGTTTTGCTTGGTACAGTAACCTAAATAATGTGCTTCATGTGGTAATATCTAAAAAATATCTAAAAAAAAAAAAAAAATGGTTTAATGCGAATCAAAAATATGATTTAATATGACTAAATCAACCTGCATACATCAGGTTACACAAACAAAACAGAGGTTATACATTTTAAGGGTTAGATCCATAGAAATACAACCTTGAGGTAGCAATTGCAGGTTACCACTTTTTACAGTGCAAATCTTGAGGGTTCTTTTTAAATGGTCTCTTCTTTGCTGTTGCTGAGTGTGAGGGCCTTTGAGATGTTTTTATGGCTCATCAAACCCCATTTACTTTTAATACACCCATATATATCCAATATTTATTTTAGCTCACCCTTGTGGAAAACGGTGAGTGCAGAAGAATGCAAAACGTGCAAACATGTGGCCATTGATGGGGAATTCTGGTAATTATGAACCTTTCAATTATCTTTTCACAAATAAAGCACACGTCATATTTTGGCTATGATTTACACTCCAATTTGTACTGCAGGATGTCAATGGAAGATTACACCACAAACTTTAATGACATGGCTATCTGTTGTCCATCTCCTGATTTTCTGGATGCTTCTTCTGAATGTCACTGGACCTCCGAATACAATATTGGCCACTGGATTGCTGGGTCAACAGATGGTGGCAGCAAAACAAATACTGGTATTTTATACTCCACCCTTAAAGTTAAATAAAATGGAAGAACAGCAACTAAATGCAAACCTGTGTACTAAAAACATTTCAGTTAAAGGTGCTATATGAAGGATTGACAACAAGCATTTTAAATGGTTATTGCAGTCCAAATTCAATATATTGGAGAGTTGTCTGCCCGCCCCAAACTCTAAGCTCATGCTGGTTGCCAGAATTAGCCAAATCTACATACGTTTGAAAGGATTTCTGGGCTTTAAGATGTCTCCATCTTCCAAAGACATATTCAATATGTATCCTTGTTTTACTAAGCCTCTGGCCATGGTGGTTTTTAGATGGATGGCTTTTTATGTCGGGTGGAATCTGTGATCTCTGATCCAGTTAGTTTGCTGGCTTCCATGGCTGCAGCATGCAGTGTTGTTTCAAATCAACTAGTTCAAATCTGGCAACCCAGCAGTGTCAAAATACTATTGGTGAGTGGGCAGTGGGTGGGATCACACAGGCCAAAACATAAACAGAAATTCCAGGCTGGAATGGAATCTTCAAAGCATTGTTAGAATGTTTCATATTTCTCTAATGACATCTCGCATTTTATGATTTAGTGCAGTAAATATATTATATATAGCACCTTTAAGCCACAAACAAGTGAAAACTTTTCTTATAAGGTCTATTATCATTATAGGGTTTAATTTGCGAACCAAATTAATAATTAATTAGGAGCGTGTGAGCCACATTGTAAATACATTTACATTTATGCATTTGGCAGCGACTTACAGTGCACTTATTACAGGGACAATCCCCCTGGAGCAACCTGGAGTTAAGTGCCTTGCTCAAGGACACAATGGTGGTGGCAGCAACCTTCTGATTAACAGTTATGCTCTTTAGCCTACTACGCCAGCACCAATCCTATAACTTATTACTTTTTTTTGTTTTTCAAATTTGAAAAAAATGTAGCCTTTAAAGCAAAAAGTCAACTTGGTTTATAAGAATTCAGATGTAACTTAATAGTTATTTATCAGGGACCTATAAAGAAACCTAATTCATTGCATTTGTTGTAGAGAGCTTCTGGACTAACCCTCAATTTCAGTTGAGAATTGAGGAGCTTGATAAGGACTGTGCACGTGGGAAGTGCCCTGAAAACATACTGGTGTCCCTCCTGCAAAACCGTGAGATCAGACACAGAAAAGAACTTCCCAAATTACCAATAGGCTTCTATGTTTATGAGGTCAGTATTGATGGATGCATAAGTGTGTGACTTCTGTAGAAATTGAAGGCACTTTCAGTGACAAATTTGGTTGTGATTTTTATGTAATGCAACGTTTGCGGTATTAACGTTTTTTTCCGTTATTTCTGTTCTTTTAAAGATACCATCTAAGGCAAGTAAAAATTAAGCTAACTCACAAATATTTGGCTCATTAGTCAGATGGGCTTCTGTTCATTTACACATACTACTTTATTAATACATCAATAACATCTCATTCTCTTGTAGATGAAAGGTGTCAGTGGAAAGTTCTCATCCAAGTTTCTCAATGACAGAAAACCTATTGCAAAGACTAATATATTCAAATATTCGAGAGAAGTGACCAAATTCTTTAGACTGGAGCCAGGAGAGTACTTGATTGTACCCTGCACAGAAAATCCTGGTGAAACTGGCTCATTCGTCCTGTCTATTTTTTCAAAGCATGAGACACACTTGGAGTAAGTTGTGGTGTAGTCTTAAGCATTGTTTTTAATTTCACTTCTGTTAGGTGCATCCACAGCTCTGTGGATATTCAAAGATTAGTTCAGCTCAGTCACTTGCAGATTGGTTTTTAGTGTTAGCATATGTGTGTCTCTGTGTGTAGTTTAGGTGTATAGTAACCTGAAAAGGATAAAAGCACATATATAAAAACTGTGATGACATATGCATGATATTACATTTGCAATGCATAGTAAATAAACAGACACTGAAGAAAATAAAAACAGTTAGAGAAAAAATATATAATTTCAATCTTTCTGGAGTGTGTCTTTTTTATTTATTTCTGCTTAAGCATCTGTGATCTAACAACATTTTCTTACCAACAGGAATATTCCAGAAACTCCCAAATGAGAGTGATGAGAGTGAGGCGATTTCCTTTCCCTGCAATGCTACACAAATGGGAGTTCTAATTAAATTTTAGCTAAGCAATTTTTGCTGTTGTTGTTGTTGGATCTTTTGTTTTTATAAATTTGAAATGTTTGTCTTAATAGCATTTATTTTTGCAGTTATTAGCATTAAGGGTTGTGGAATAATTAAGGCTTCTCAACAACTTCTCTGGGTGATGTAGCTTGCTGTGTCATCACAAAGCAAAGCTTCTCCTTGTTCAAAGGATGTGTTCTTTAGGAATGTGTTTTTTCTCTCTACTCTCACGTTTCACACGTAGCTCAAACATGTATGTCAACCCCATGTAAGGTAAATAACTATTTCATTGGTGAGGGTCCAGTGGAATGTGGTTTTCTGGACCATATAACAGAATGCTGAACAAATAAACGTTGAAGAGAGATTTGATACCATTGAGTGTCTGTGTCATTTCTTTCTTCCCTCAGCTGAGCCGTATCGAGACGGGGATTGCAGATCAACAAATAAATTAAATACATTGGATAACAAAATTATCTAACAAGGGTCCTCTATGTAAGGTGGTTGATTAACTGTTATATGGCAAATCTTATTTACACTAATTGTTTGGATTTAGGGTCACGTGTGTCATATTATTAGATGGCTTAGATTGTTAGTTAGTTTGTAGGAAAAAAACAACAACATCCATACATTGATTCCAAAAAAATGTCATTAAAAGCTTTAATACACATGTATTCCTGTATTGTTCTTCATTGAATCTGCATCCATGTATTTCCAGCTTGTATGACAGTCATACTTTACTAAAGGTTTGCATTGCAAACCTGATAGCACCCACAAAAAGTCCAAGTTGCAGTAATAATGATGTATTAATGTAATGATTTTCCACCGCTCTTTTCCACATATGGACAGTGGCCAAGTCTGTCAATGTCCAAAATCTAAGACATCCAGCCAGTATTCTGAGTTTCCCAATTTAAGAGAGTACACTGGCATTTAAAGACATTACATAAAACCATTGTGTATTGTAGAAGAACACAGCAAAAGAATTGGCATTTTACATATTAGCCTACATTTTTTTTAATCTCTTTAATAACTGTACTATTATGGTAATAAACTATTACTAAACGGTAGTATTTGAACAAATAATAAGTGTTATTTTTAGTAGTATTATTATTATTATTAACAAAAGCACAAGTAACATCTTCACATAATCAATGTCATCAATAGGTCATTTCATTTACAGTTTTTGTAATCGCATGTCATTTTGATATTGATACTTTACAAACATAATCCCCAGACCAGTTGAACAGGTAAACTAAATGATTTGTTGATTTACACCTACGAGCAGTTTAAATAATCAAATTAAATAATAATATTTAAATGAATGAAAATAAATAAAAACATTGCTTTTGAATTAAATGATTGTTAAATTACTAAATTGAAGGAAGATCATTCTGTTTTTGGTGATTACCACAAATTGTGTCATTACATGCAACAACCAGGTACGGATTAACGCACGGGCCTACTGGACACTTGCCCTGGGCACTAGGCCAGCAGGGGGCCCTGGCAAATTTACTGTGTATATGTAAAAACACTTCATATAATTATTTTAATAATTTTTACTGATTGACAAACTAGGCAGTTCTGGAATACTATCAGTGGCGGCTCCTGAAAAAATTCTTAGGGGGGGCAATTTTTCTGATAACGATTAAGGTGACCCATTCAATGGGTACCGATTTCCCCTCTAGCAACATAAGTTACAGGTGGAAAGCGATATAAGAAATTAGCATCTAGGAGCCTTCATAAGCAAAAATGACATGGCTCCGCAATTAATTATTCCACTTATTCATTACTTACATTAATCCAATGTTGTGTGATGTAAAATAGCTAAACAGGACACATTTTTAAAAAGATATGTCCAGCAACAACATAAAGACAGGGGCAGCATATAAGTCAATACCAGAAGCATTTATTGACTGATCTCAAAAGTATTGGCTTACAAAAGCAAAATAAGTTATCACAGTACAAATGATCATGGGTGTTCTTTCACATTCCTCAACACTGTATAAACAATCTGCATTTCCATAAACAAATGAAATATCAGCTGAAAATACAAGTAGACAAATTGTTGAGAGAAGTGGATCTTTAGAACTACATTTTCTGGAATGTAGGATATCACCAAAGTGCTACTTAAAAAAAGCAAAGTAACGTTGTCCAAAATAAGTGAATGAACAAGTGAGGCTTGACCTGGTGTGGTCTGTGCATCTTGGCTTTACACATTGAAGACCAAACCAGAATGATGAGGTGCTGCCAAGTTTAACTAAAGAAATCTGATATACACATTAATTACTTCAAAAATGCCTCATGGTTGAATTGGAAATATGTGCACCAGAGCATAATTCACAACAAGCGAGCAGGGGCTTTTGATAGAGGCTACTGAAAATATTGATGCAAGTTATTGGTAATAAGCAATTTGTATAGACTTCCATATTCTGCCCTCTTGTATAGATTTGTGAAAATGAACATGAACAGTCAACAGAGACATTTTGCCTGAAAACAGCATTTGAAAATAATTTCTAGAAAGGTAAACACAGCTATTTGTATGGCTTTGTAAATATGAACAACCATATTCTGGCTAATTGTATAGATTTTTAAAAATGAACATGAACAGATTTTTATTTTTTATTTTTTTTTTTTACTTTTTTTGAATGAATGAAAAATAACCATTTAAAACAACATCAACTGTGAACTGATTTGGTGTGTGTGTGTGTGTGTGTGTTAGAGACAGACAGGGAGAGAGGCTACATTATTTGTACTGAAACTGTGCTCTTCTCTCTTTCAATGCAGCAAAGCGGTCAATGACTTTCTCATTGAAATCAGGCATGTTGAGGACTAGTTCCCTCTCCATGGAAAGCATGGCCAGTGCATTCAGACGTTCCTGGCCCATTGAATTTCGCAGGAATGTCTTAACTCGTGTCAAAGTTGAGAAACATCTCTCAGCTTCAGCTGTTGTCATGGGAGAAGTTATGATGATGTTCAACAGAGTCACAGTCTCAGAAAATGTCTCCTGGAGGTTGTAGCTCATGAGAACCTGGTACAGTGCCAGTGCACCACAGCAGCCCTTGAATTCAGGATTCTCATAGATCAGAGAGAGTTCTGTCTTGAGCTTTGCCTTGTTCAGCATGGAGTATGCGTTCACAGTGGCATTCAGAGCCTCATCAGGAAATGAATGGCAGTACCTTTCAAACATATCTGCTTGTAGTAAGGTAGCACTCACAAGGTGGCCAGTGAAAGAGAACCTTGCTTTGGTGTGTTCCAGGATGGTGTTGCAGACCTCTTCAGACAGCCTCTGCTTCTCCTCTTCTCTCAAAGATGTTCTGGGTCTTTTGGCTCCTGTTGCTACTTGCAGCTGCTGTTGAGAGGAGTCCCTGAAGGCAAACAGAACAATGTGTTTGTTAGGCTATGTACAGTACTGTAGTCTATGTGATGCACAGGTATATGCAATTTATCTACGTATGGTACAAATATTTCATTTCTACTTAAAATGGGCAGGGATGCATAAAGTCTTTAGTGTTTAAGTTAGCCTTTGTGTCTCACCTAGACTGGATGTTCAGCACAGTATACAGTATATAAAGTGAGCTAGATTAAACCACTGGCCATATATAATGAGAATAATGTAATTTCAAAAACAAATGCAGTCTCCTTTCATGCATACATTTTCAAATGACAAATCTCTGCTTTGAGAACGATAGAATGATATTGTTTAATCTTACCTTATGGCCTGCACGCTTTTTGTGAAGCTGCCGAGGGCACGTTTGATGAAGACAGCATCGATGTCCTTCTTCTGGAGCTTCTGATACAGAGTATCGACGTGGGGCATGATTTTGTGAAAAAGCCACAGGAAAAAAATGAAATCTTCATCATGTAGCATCCTCACGTAGCCAGATGCCTCTCTCACGGTGGGCTGGTCAAATGAACCCAATGAACCCGTCCTGATGGCCTCAAAACATTGTATGAGGTCGTCTCGATTCTCATAGACAGTGTTCACGACTCTGCTGTTGAAGTTCCATCGTGTGGATGAAGCTCTGGGCAGTCTTCGTGCAACAGTCTGGTCAAGAATGCTGGTCCGTTTGGGTGACCGGGAAAAAAAAGTTGCAATCCCGCTCAGATCGGAAAAGAAAATATTAACTTTTTTGATGCGAGAAGTAGCTTGCTGCATGATCAAATTCAGCTGATGCGCATAGCAATGCACATAATGGGCATTCTTGAAATGCTCACGCACCTTTTGCTGCACACCAGCCTTCTCTCCCCTCATCACACTGGCTCCATCGTAAGCTTGCGCAATAACTTTGACTTTCTCGTCGTCGGCAAAAAGACCGTTCAGTCTCTCCAAAAGCACACTGGCAATTGAGATTGAGGTTGATTCCGAGATGGGAAGAAACTCAAAAAAGCGTTCCTGCACTTTATTGTTGGGATCGATGTACCTCAGCACAAGCACCAGCTGTGTCTGTGTAGAAACATCCGTGGTCTCGTCAGCTTGGATGGCTACGAAGTTCACCGACTTCACCTCCTCAACAATATGTTCCCTCACGACCGCTAGCATACACTCCAGTAGCTCATTTTGAATTGTCTTCGATGTGCCCTTGAAAACTTTTGCATTTTTAAGATGCTCATCAAACACCTCATCTAACTGTGCCACAAAGTTGACCAGTCCAAGAAAAATACCTGGGTTGGTGGAGCCCTCGGTTTCATCTTTGCCTCGCAAAGCTAACTCAAACACTCCGCAAAACTTCACACACTGGATTAATCGGTTGAGAATGCGACGGACAGCTAGCCTGTATCCCTCATCCAGTTGAGTGGCAATGTTCACTCTCCCCAAAGCAGACAATCTCAAACAGCTATCCATGTGGGTCTTTGACAGCTCATGTTTCTTGATCTTTTCTGAAAGATGGTGCATGTCTGTTACACCAGTCGCCGTCCAAGCAGTGCTTTCTGCCGAGCCGCCTTCAGGGTGAAAGAGTAGGCAGGGGTAGCAGAAGACTGCATTGGCTACGTCGCAGCCTGCTAGCCAGGTTTTTCGTTCGTACCAATTTTTTGAAAATCCTCGAGTGTAGGACTTTCCCCCTTTAGTAGAAACCTGTTGAATGATTAAATTTGGTCTGGGAGGTCCTAATTGTTTCGTTGACAATTTATCTTGATTCGTTCGCTGACTAAAAAGAACTTCTTTCAAAGAGACAATCGAGTTGCACTGAACACTATCCATCTTGACAGTAGTATGTGAATTGATTGACGCTGCTACCCGCTCTTTTCTTGTTCATGGTTACGTTACGTATGACGAAAGCGCGTAAGTGCAAGCCCTCCCGGAACCCATAGAGATTGTATTGGCTAGTTGATTTTAAGAACGTTCCATGATTGTCAGACGTCACTGGTGGGCGATGGTATTTCCGGTCTAATGCTACGTTAGGTTCATCGACGACGCCGGTAACTGTCAGGTAAGTCTAGGACCAGATAAACATGGCTTTCTACACCAGATCCCTTCAACATCTGCCAAGGATAACGATAAATGACGTACACTGAATAATTCAAGCGTCATCATCGGCTCCCAAGAGCAAGAGGGAAAAGGGTTTCAAGATATACGTCTCTTCATTCATTGACAATTATGAAGGTAAGTTATGCTATGTCTTTAGCTAGCTGTAGCCCTAACGTTAGCGATGATGCTAGGTGACGTTAGGCTAGAAAGTAACCTTTACAAAATACTTATTAAACGATTAATTTTAGTTGTTGGTCACATGTGGTTTATTATATGTTCATTTTACTATCTGACATTGAATAAATGTATGGGCGTTTCTTTAACAAGGGGCACTTTTAGGCTTTGAATAAAAAAAACTTGTTCAAAAGTCACGTAACACCGTCTCATAAGTTTAAATTATTTGTCTAGTTTTAAGGTCTGTAAGAGGACAAACTTAGATTACAAGAGAAGTTATGAGACTGTGTTAGTCTCATAACTAAGAAGTTATGAGTTATTCTGTTTTTAGATAACAGCAGTGAAATGTCATTTCCACCACATCTCAATGCTGTTATTTAAAAACAGAATAACTTATGTCAGTCAAGAATTGTCTAGGATCATTTTTGTAACTAGTTTTATCAGTTTTTCCACAATGTACAATAATTATACATTTGTCAATGAGATAAATTAACTGCCCTAAGGACCAAACGGTGAACTGTACACCTGTCACACTCTGAAATGTAATACTGGTTTGGGTAAGAGCTTATTAGAAAATAAATGACTTGCATTTTTATATTAAGTAGAGCATGATCTCAGTAAATTGTGGATACATTTTTAATGTGTGATGAGAACTTTTTAAATATTTTTTAAAAATGTGGGTGGTGATGGAAATTACAATGAATTAACGTGAATGTAGAGAAACAGTGGAGATGTTTATTAGAAAAACAATTAAACTCATCACACTCAGTAAACTCAATTCACAAAGCCATTAAACATAACCACAACTGTTTTTAGTGTAGTGCTGAGTTTGATGTATACAACTGATTTGTCTCACAGATGAACGGTTACAGTGCGTGTAAATAACTGACACAACTTATGGCAAGGCAAAAATATAAGCAATAAATGATGCAACAAAATTGAATTTTCATTCATCTAAATGAAATCAATTAATATAAAAGTATAATTTAGAAATAAAAATAATATTATAATCTAAATATAAAAAGTATTGTAATGTATTATAATATAAAAAGTATTACACAAATCTACTCTTGCAATCCATATCAATTGTACTTTGGTCATATTTTTAAAAAATGACATTTTTGGTTACAAAGTACATAAAAGTGCCCATAGTCTAAGAATCACCCATATACTAATGACTTGTGTTGTTCAGTTACATGTATTGACAGTATTTGGTTATCCCCAGTATCAAGTAAAGACAGACAGGGACAGTCAGCATCCGTGCTACCCGTCATAGATCTTTGAGGAAACATGAGAAACCTCACACCATCAGAGTAGGATGAAAGACAGTTCAGTTGTTCGTCTGATCCAACCAGTTCTGTTCTGGGGCTTCAATTTGGCAATGATGGGTTAAACTGGCAAACAAATGTATAATTACCTAAACAAGTTGAACATCTTAGACAACTATCTAGCTAGCCAAACGTTTGAAGTAGTTAACACTATGATGACACGTGCCTGCCCTATTAGTGTTCTAGTACACCTACCATTCCTATATGAAACCCCAGAAGCTGGTTGTTGAGACAGTTGCTTTGCTGTTTATATTGTGTTGTGTTTAACTTACTTTCTTACTAACCCTAAAATGACCTCATTCTCTAACTCATAGTAGCTAACTTGAAAAATAATGCAAAATGCACTTTTGACTTTGAGATATCTGATCAGTTTGTGATCTCTGCTGATTATAACACACTTTTTTGTTTTTTAAAAGATTGTCCTAGAAGACTCCACTCCTGTTCAGCTCTATGAGGTTGAGTGCTCCTGTGTGGCTGGCAGAGCCTTAATCATAATGTTGCACTACTGTATCAGACTGTACAAAACATGTGTTTGTGTGAAAATCAATGTAAATAGTTCTCTTTAAGAAATGCACATGTACATAAACAACAAACCTATACAAGGTACCTTTTGTTATTATGAATTCAGTGTTAGTAGTTATTAGATTACATTACATTTTATTGTCATTTAGCAGAGTACAGGTGAATGACCAATGAAATGCAGTTGACATCCAACCAGAAATGCAAAGAAGCATTAAAGTACTGTTGAGTACTGTATTATGTGCAGTTATGTGGACTAGTTATCTACAAACTCATAAAAAATGTCAAACGTTGCATCACAATGTTACAATTATAGGAGCCATGTTATTGTTGAGTGTAGTATGACAGCTTGTGTCTTTGTATAATAAATGTCTGAATTAATTAATGTATTTGTGTTCCTCCTGGCAGTGTAAAAGACAATAAATGACATGCAAACATTGTCAATATTTCAGACAATTTTCTGAAAGGTATATCACAAGATACAAAAAAACAAACAGCATAGTAAATTACAAAATATATAAGCAGTATATGGAAGCTCATAGAGAAAAATACAGTCCTTGGCGCTGGTAAACAAAAATTGTTCCACTCAAAAAGACATGGCACAGCTCCTTGAAAAAGTTTTCGGCGTCCTGTGGTTATGATGAAATCTTCTAGCTTAAAATGTCGACTGCATACCCGGTGTTATCGGTAGGAGTGAAGTTCTCGCGTCTTATCTTGACTAGCCACTGAGCTCGTACCTCAGGCTGATGCGGAAAACGATGAAAACTTCAGAATTATACCTCGATGAAACGGCACATCGAGGAACACTACAATGTAATTTAGAGTTGCCAATTTGATACTGATATGTAAGACGGTTCTTATTTACTGTTAACATTTTACATACGGTACTCACTGATAGCTTGCCACTCACTCTTCCACAATATCTACATCGGAAATACCGGTAGTAACCTAAACCGGAAGTCCCCCCGCCCACCACGCAGATTTCGAACGTTCGTCGCGTCACCTGTGCACATAGCGAATTGAGAGCTCTGATATTTGAAAAAAAAATTTTTTACATGAGAGTCTATGGGAGACTTCTGGGGCGATTTTCAACCTGACTGAAATCGCCCAAAAAGGGGCGGGGTCATTTTAAGCACGACTTTAGCCTGATTGGCAGATCAGACATCTAGATTAGAACACTGATAATGACTGTTGCCGTGATAGAATTGGTTAGAAAAAAAATCCCTCCTTTTCACGTTTGGCAGTGCGTCGCCCATATCGCCCTAATTAACACACCGCCCCTGATATACTCGAATAAAAATATGATATGGACCTTCGGACAGCGGTGCAACTGCTTGAATCATTACATGAGTTTGTATTATCTCTATTAGCAAGAACTATTTGAACACTTTGAGAGGAACGCTTTAAGTGTGCAAGGTGTATGTCAGTCATATAAGCATGAACGAATCAAGAAAAGAACAACTTTTGCTGACAAGGCCACAGATGGTGATGCAGGCCATAGTGGAAGCCGTAAATTTCAAGTGGACACATTTAATATTACACATTTAATATTAGTCGACTACCTTGATCACAGACTGGATTCCTATAAACACACGAATAGTCTCTTTGGTGTTCTATTCAGACTCAGAATCCGACAGCAACATTATTACAGGAGCCTGTACAGGAGCTACATAACCTTTCTACTTTTTAACCTGATGACTTGAACAGCTGTCATGCTGATGAGCTGATACAGTTCAGATCTTTCATTTCAATGGAGCCGGATCAAACATGCTGAAAACAATTATAGATCATGGCTGCCATCAGTTTACTCAATATGCATGTATGTTGCCCCAAAGCTTTTCATCACCCTGCCAGTCAGCAACTGTGAAGGAGTATGTTCATTTTCTCTCATTGCAAGAGTAAAAGCCTAAATTTGCTGTCTTTGGCCAACGAAATCAAGAAAGATACCCCTCAGCTAAAGTAAAACCAACATTTTTACTAAGCTTTAGTAAGCTTTATGCCTTTGGTGATTGATATTGCTCCTTGTTTTTATAATGCATCGACTGCTAAATGCAGAAATGTAAATGTAAATTATTCATGAAATATATTCTCCTGTGATATGATTTGAAGAGGTCAGAAGATTTTTTAGATGTTGATCGATATAAATAAACCAATTTGTGGTGTATTCTCTGGTAGGCCTATCTAAGATTTAGGTGGTATAATTGCACTTTAGCATACTTAATTTTACTATTCAGCTTTTATTAAATAATCTGTTTTGTATATATTTTTAAACTAAAATATCAGCTAATATTTTATTATATACAAATCACACAATATTGTGATGCTGCACTTAAGCTTTAATCAGCGTATTTGTCTTGTTCTTCAGTATAAATGTATAAACATCTTTAAAAATGATCAAATTCATTTTGTGGATTAAGTGTATTTTGTTTTTCATTACGAAGATTTATGACAAAATACACAAAACAAGTGTTAATATCTAATCGTTTGTTTTTCATGTTTATTTATATTTTAAAGAAGATTTAGAAGTTTATTATTATTATTATTATTATTATTTTGTTGTTGCACATAACATCAGACCACTAGACGCAAACTTCATGATATATAGTAGAAGAATATGTCATGAATTGTTCATCTAATTCTAATTGTTTAATATAATTTCCATGTAACTTTTGTTGTCTTTTTCATTTCTTTGTTAAATTTGCAGATGACGGTGGTGGAAGAAGTTGGAGAGGTTGACCAGAAGTTGAAAAAATGATCTGTTTTTATAGTTGCAATTTATGTTTTGAGTGTTCTTGCACATTTTTATCTATGAAAATGTTTTCTTTTTTTTTTATGACTATTTTGAATGTCCCGCAATTCATGGCTTATTTAGTTATATAGACCGATTGTTGCTTGATGAATGATGCATGAATGTATGAATATGTCAAATAAAGGGTGACAATTGAGGTTAACAAGGGAATGTTAAGAGAACGTTAGGTGAACATTAGGGGAATGTCAAGAAAACGTTAGGGGAACGTTAAGAGCCTAAAACAACTTTCTAATTCCATAACAACAAAATCCTGGCTTAACATACATAAAAAAACCCTTAAAAATGTACCTTCTGGGGACATTCTGGCAACCAAAAATGGTCAGCTGGAAGGCTGCTATAGAATGGTTACAGTGATGACAGATCACATTCATAATTAAAAATGGCAATTATTATTAATTCCAATAATCTTACTTTAATAAAAAATAAAAAAAGATACATTTTAGTATTAATTTGCATATTCAAAGTCTATTACAAAAAAAGAAAAATAAATAAATAAAATCTTCCTTTTTATTGTAATCATAGGAAACCTACTGGGAGAGTCGTCATGGGGAATATAGAGTTACCTACTTGATAATCTGAAGGAAAAAGGGGCTAATAGAAAGAATTTATTTTTAAATGTATTTTTTTCTCCTCTCTTTTCCTTCTAGTCGGTAGGTGGCGGTAATGTACCTGCAAGCTGCTTTGCCAACCGCCAATAAAACCAAATGAAGAAGAAGATGGCGACCGAAGACAGTTCTGTAGATTATTTTGTTAGGGAAATCGAGAAAAACGATGGTTCTGTTTTAAGAATGTATCAGTGTAGCAAAGGGGACGTGGGCTGTGTAGTTTGGGATGCAGCTATTGTCCTATCAAAATACCTCGAAACGGAACAGTTTTGCAGTACTCAGTCCGGTAATAGTACGTGGTCCTCTAAGAAAATGATTGAACTGGGCGCAGGAACAGGACTCGTGGGTCTCGTGGCTGCCACTCTGGGGTGAATTATGAATGCTGTTGTTTGCGGATTGATAAACCCGCTATGCGCTGTCATAGACATGTAAATAATATTTCATGTGAAATTCGGATGACATCATCCTTCGCTCCGCAATCGGTCATGTTTACGACTCTTCATTTTCTAATCTAAACAGCTCCAAAAGTTGATCACATAGAAGACTGAAACCACTCTCATCTTGACCAGTCTGATTTGTGATTTATTTTCACATTAGATTGTTTTCCTGTCAACTCTTTTTAAGTCCACGAGACGGGAAGGTGAAAAATAAGCGCTCTTTAATTTTAACGGCTATTTCCAGTAAACACGCAATCTGTGTTCATGCAAA
Organism: Xyrauchen texanus; assembly: GCF_025860055.1. Lineage (NCBI taxonomy): Eukaryota > Metazoa > Chordata > Actinopteri > Cypriniformes > Catostomidae > Xyrauchen > Xyrauchen texanus. The sequence goes on from NC_068291.1 coordinate 11,383,550, forward strand.
TTCACTTGTATTAGATAGAACCTGATTTGTGAAAACTTTCACAATCACATTTGGTCGCGTTTGATTGTGTCTTTCTGCTCTAACCCCATTGCCGTGCAATAATTTTACAATAGAGGCTGTCAATGGATAAAGCCATCAGAGAAATCAGTTTATAATTCTAAAAACTGAGCACCTAGACGGGTTATAATAGGCTCAAATACACCTTCATGATGTCTCTTAATCCTTTTTTGAATTATTGAGTCAACAGTTTACCTGAAATATCAGTTTTATAGTCTTTGAGAGGGCTTATTTGGCAAACGCATGATAATTTTGATAGAAAAACACTAGTTTCTGGATTTGTGAAAACTTTCACTGATCTGTATGCCTATAACACTGATTTATCAGGTAAACTGATGAACACAGATTGCGTGTTTACTGGAAATAGCCGTTAAAAGTGAGGAGTGCTTATTTGTCACCTTCCCGACTCATGGACATAAAAAGAGTTGACAGGAAAGCAAACTGCTGTGAAATAATTCACAATTCAGACTGGTCAAGATGACAGTTGCTTCAGTCTTCTAGGTGTTCAAATTTTGGAGCTATTTGGATTAGAAAATGAAGAGTCGTAAATTTAAATGACAGATTGTGGAGCAATTGATCACATGCAACATTATTTACATGTCTATGATAGTGCACAGCTGATTTATCAAACTGCAAACTATATTTACCATGGTGAAATGTTTGGGGTCTTAAGGAGCCCAGTGGTGTGTGTAAAACTTTGTATAGTCATTTTGTAATTATAGGCTACTATTATTTTCCACTTCAAATTCTTTTAAGAAACTCTTCTGACCTAACTAAATCCCAATAGGAAAATGTTATTGAAGATTTAACCTTCTGTTATATTACAAATTTGGTAATAACAGAAATGAAGCGGGTACTGAATCTATTCAGATCGTCTTTGCACGTACAACCTGTAACCTGTTCAATGTTTCATTAAATCTCTTCATAAAATGTAGTTTTTATATATTTTTATTATGTTTGATGAATATTCAGGTCTCATAAGAATATCATTAAGTATCAACATGATATTTGAATGTTAAAAGTGGTTTTTAATGTTAAAGTGAGGGAAATGTGATCAGTTGTAAGCATCTTGACTGAATGTAATGGGGCTTTTCCACTGCACAGTACAGCTCGACTCCACTCTGCATGCTTTTTTTTAATAAATTTTTTCACTGTGGATAGTACCTGGTACTTTTTTTAGAACCACCTCGTTCAAGGTTCCAAGCGAGCCAATAAAGTTAGCAACAGCGATAGCAGTATCATTTGTTCACACGATATTCGAATTGTGCGCTAAACCATGCCGTGGTCAGTAAACAAGATGTAGACTCTTTTTAGAGACGAATGAAACGACGTGAAACGAAAACGTCTTTCAGGAAGTGTGTCAGCTGTTGGCAACACAGGGCTACTACCGGACTTACCGGTTCAAACAGAAGAAAGTGGAAGTGGTTCAACCAAATGGACGCTATCTATGGCAATGTGAGGGAGAATGCACTGGACTCTTGAGTCCACGATGGAGGATGGTACGTTTTGTTACGTCAACTATATTCTGCTTGAAAGCTTCACTTTATTTAGTTGACCAGCTACTGGAAAGATTGCTTATAAAACATCCTGGCCAATTTAACTGTTACACTTGTGTAAAATCACCATGCAACAACTGCTTTATGCAGCACAATGAGCTAGTAGCTAACATCTAGCGGTCGTGTTATTGTTTATTGTTTGTGTTGCGTTTAAGATGATGTCACGGCAGTAGAGGCGGCGCAACAATGACGATCAGCCTATAATCCCACCCACGTTGAGGCGGCACTAAACTGCAGTGCAAAATCAAGCTCAGAAAAGTAAAATGAGCAGAGTGGAGTCGAACTGTAATGTGCAGTGGAAAAGTGCCATAAACCTCAATATTGTGCACCCACAGGGCTAATGTCACAGTGACGGATCTGGAAGACCTGCAGCCTCTTCTCCAGCTGAACATTAGGAAAAATGAGCATCTCATCAGCACAGGCTCAGTTGCAGCCAAGGTACTGAAATGGTTTGTACTAAGTTTAATCCTGCATCCTCTTTTTAAGCAATTATATAATTATAACAACAAAGCTTATGCTTTGAGCATGATCTATTCATGTGTAAAATTTGGGTTGGCTGTGATTATCTCCCCAACCACATCCCAAATATATGTCACACGCATAGCGGTTTTTGTTTATAATGGTTTATGCAGTTAATCTCTTTTTTAAAGGGGAGGAAATGTGGAAGATTTTCTACCTCATCCGCATTATATTCTGATGGCTGACTGTATCTACTATGAGCAGGTATTGTAATAATAGGTATTGTAATGAAGTTCATGGGCCTATTTCCTTTGTACCTTCAATACTTGGCTTTACAGTACAGATCAGTGATCAGTACTAGATCTAACTACTGCAGTGTTTTTCATTCCACTTTTATGTTTCAGTCTGTGGTGCCCCTAGTGGAGACTCTGAAAGTCCTTGCTGGGCCTGAGACATGCATCATCTGTTGCTATGAGCAACGGACTGTTGGAGTCAATCCTGAGATAGAAAATAGATTCTTTGAGGTTTGAGACTCCAAATAGACCTTAATGTAAAACCTACACTAAACCAATAAAAGATTATATTATATATTTAGTGGCACATCTTAACAGAAACAAACAATATTTTGTCTCAAACAATTTGTGCTCGAAATAATGCTATGTTATTTACTATCCTGTGGATTTTAGAAATACTCAAAGTGCCTTGTAAGGCTAAATGTGTTTTTTTTTATCTCATCTGTGTTGTCATTCTACAGCTGCTTTTGCAAGACTTCCAGTCAGAGGATATCCCACCTGAGAAACAAGACCCAGAGTTCAATAGTCCTGACATTCACATTCTTCACCTGCGACGAAGAGTCAGCTGAATTTCCTTAATATGCTCTATCATCTATTTAAAATACAGTAATGCAATATATGGTGTGTATATTAGGGTTTTGTTGGGTTATTTGTTGCTCACTGTATTTCTTACAGCCCACTGTATTTAAATAAAATGTTTGCAGTTTTTAAATGCTTTTGTGTGGTCTGGGATGTACATCTTAATGTCAGCTCACATCTTTTAATTCAAAGCTTTAATCAATGGTTATGTGTGTACATATGCACATAAGTTAAGGTGGCAAAAAATGTCACAAAAGTAATACATAGGCTTGGGATTGATAAATTGTTTATATACACTTACCTAAAGGATTATTAGGAACACCTGTTCAATTTCTCATTAATGCAATTATCTAATCAACCAATCACATGGCAGTTGCTTCAATGCATTTAGGGGTGTGGTCCTGGTCAAGACAATCTCCTGAACTCCAAACTGAATGTCAGAATGGGAAAGAAAGGTGATTTAAGCAATTTTGAGCGTGGCATGGTTGTTGGTGCCAGACGGGCCGGTCTGAGTATTTCACAATCTGCTCAGTTACTGGGATTTTCACGCACAACCATTTCTAGGGTTTACAAAGAATGGTGTGAAAAGGGAAAAACATCCAGTATGCGGCAGTCCTGTGGGCTGAAAATGCCTTGTTGATGCTAGAGGTCAGAGGAGAATGGGCCGACTGATTCAAGCTGATAGAAGAGCAACTTTGACTGAAATAACCACTCGTTACAACCGAGGTATGCAGCAAAGCATTTGTGAAGCCACAACACGCACAACCTTGAGGCGGATGGGCTACAACAGCAGAAGACCCCACCGGGTACCCATCCTCTGATGGCTACTTCCAGCAGGATAATGCACCATGTCACAAAGCTCGAATCATTTCAAATTGGTTTCTTGAACATGACAATGAGTTCACTGTACTAAAATGGCCCCCACAGTCACCAGATCTCAACCCAATACAGCATCTTTGGGATGTGGTGGAACGGGAGCTTCGTGCCCTGGATGTGCATCCCACAAATCTCCATCAACTGCAAGATGCTATCCTATCAATATGGGCCAACATTTCTAAAGAATGCTTTCAGCACCTTGTTGAATCAATGCCACGTAGAATGAAGGCGAAAGGGGGTCAAACACAGTATTAGTATGGTGTTCCTAATAATCCTTTAGGTGAGTGTATATATATATATATATATGTATATATATCCACTACCCATCCACTAAATAGTGCACTATTTCGGGTGTCTGACATTTTGTAGTGGAGTTCGAATTCATTCCCTACTTCATATTCCCTACATTTGTTCACTCATTTTTATCCACAATGCAATCTGATTTTGACTGTACATACAATGTACACTCTCCGACCCCTCTTTCCCATAATCCAACACGGAGACGGCAGCAGAGTTTTTATAGACAGCATCTATTTTATTAATAAAAAATGCATCTGTATCAAGATATAATGAATTATGCATATTGATGGATTAATTTATGGTTGGCCACTAACTCCGCTTTAATGCAAATTTTGACTCATAACTAGCAAAGGTAATTTGTTGGATTGTTCACATATATTATTTATCACATGTAACTACTGTATTCGCATACACTTACACTTGTATTCGCCAGCACTGATTCCCTCAAGCTCCTGCAGTGATGGGAATTGGATTACTCTCTGTTTGATCTGGAGGATCTTTTTTGTGACTCTGTGAACAATCATGTGCACTGTCGAACGGGGTACATCAAATGCTCTGCAAACAACCCAGTTAGAAGTTGTACTTGCCAGCCAAAATTTAAAGACCAGAATTTCAAGATCTTGACCCCATCTGTGGTCACGATCCTTACGGAGGGTGGTAATGAGGGTCTGTCTGGTAAGCCTAAAGTCTGGCCTCTGGTCACTTGTCCCATCCAGGTACAACCTGAGCACAGACAATTGTGGTTGTAGCCAACCATAAAGAGATCCCAAACTAAAAAAACATTTTATAAATTAAAAAAAAATAAATATATATATATATATATATATATATATATATATATATATATATATATATATACACACACACACACACACACACATACACACACACACTTTAGTTTAAGTTAATGTTTGATGGTAAAATGTGAACCATTCATAAAAAAGGTATAAACATGAGATACACAAATGATACACTGACATCAGTGTATTATTAACATCAACTTTGAATATTATCTTTTATTAGTTTATCTTATGTAGACAAAATATATCCAACTGTAAACTAAAACCTGAAGTCTAAGTTTTTAAATATTCTGTAAGAAATTTTCCAGGAGTTCAATGGATCTATTCTTCAGTTATTTTGTGTTCAGTTAAATGAATATTGTCATAATAACTTCTTACCAATGAGTGGCATCGACGAGCTAACAACGCACACCTAAAAGTTGTTGCTCTTTGTATAATACGTCATTTTCTTCTCCTCAAGAAAATAAGATTCACCAAAACCAACTTGACAGAGTACATTTTGCGTCAAGTTTGCCTCCGGGCTTGGGTGGAGGACACCAACAAGAAGAACCCCACGAAAATGTGTGCTTGTGCACTTGTGTTCGTTTTTGTTGGTAGTTAACTTTTCTACACATGTTTTTTATTTTATAAATGGTATATATTTATATATGTATATATATACAGTGAGTATTGAGTATCGAGTGGCAAAACCTATGCCCCATTATAATGAACTGTATGTCAAATTTTAAAATGCATCACTTATCTCTGATAAACACTACATGAATCTGATTCCAAAAAATAAAAGGGAGACATGATGACAGAAATGAAAAGAAACTTCCCTTAATGCCGACAGAGCGTTATTGTTGTGCATAAAACATGTTCAAACAATGCAAGTAATGCAAACAATGCTAAATAAGCAGGATCACTTGGCATGTCATGTCTTGTATAATAGTGGAGGTAGAGCAGGCATGGGAAAGTTGTTTGGTACAGGGGCTACAACATGCTTAAAAAGGAATAATTCACCCAAAAATGAAAATTCTCTCATCGTTTACTCACCCTCATGCCAGCCTGGATATGTATGACTTTCTTTCTTCTGCAGAACACAAATTAAGATTTTTAGAAGAATATCTCAGCTCTTTTGGTCCATACAATGAAAGTGAATCGGTGCTAAAATATTGAAGCTCCACAAATTGCATAACTCAGCATTAAAGTAGTCTAATCCATGTGTGTATTTAATTCCTTTTTCACTATTAATTCTCCTCCCTGCTCAATCTCCACTTTAACTTTCACTTTCTACTTGTGTTTTTGGTTATTCACATTTTCATGCAAATCACAACCTACTTGCCAGAGAGAAGAATTTCAAGCAAAAATGACTTAATTGACTTACATATTGATCTGTTTTCTCCCACACCTGTCATATCAGGTGTGCGTGAGAAACTTTAATGTGCTACTTAAAGAAATTATATTACAATGTCCCACATTGATTTAGTTCTTGTATCTTTTAAGCCAAGAAATATTTGGGTTCTCATTCTAATGCATGATACACAATTTACTGAAATTTGTGACTGGTGACAGCAGAACAGGTTACCGTAGTTACCATAGCTCAAACCAGTCTTTCAAATTATATCTGACCAATGCATGTGACTATGACGTACTCCTAATTATTAAGTGGGAAGTAGGATAATTCTAATAGCACATGAAGGCAGAGTACCTTGTTTATCCCTGATTATTATCTGGTGACTACAATCAGTGTCTGGAATCAGTGTTGTGCTCTAATGTTTATATATAGTGTATATATACCGATCAGACGCAATATTAAAACTACCTGCCTAATGTTGTGTAGGTCCCCCTCATGCCGCTAAACCAGCGTCAACCCACTCAGAATAGCATACTGAGATGATATTCTTCTCACCACAAATGTACAGAGTGGTTATCTAAGTTACCATTGACTTTGTCAGTACAAACCAGTCTGGCTATTCTCTGTTGACCTCTCTCATCAACAAGGTGTTTCATCTGCAGAAATGCCACTCACTTGTTGTTTCTTTGTTTTTGGCACCAGGCACAGAAATACTCAAACCAGCCAATCTGGCACCAACAATCATCCATGTGATTTTCTAATCAGCCAATCGTGTGATAGCAGTGCAGTGCATTGCATAAGCTCCTGACCAGTACCTGAATGATTTTATGTTCACATCAACCATCAGAATGGGGGGAAAATATGATTTCAGTGATTTCGACTGTGGCAACATTGTTAGTGCCAGACAGGCTGGTTTGAGTATTTCTGTTACTGCTGATCTCCTGAGATTTTCACGCTCAACAGTCTCAGGAATTGGTGCCAAAAACAAAAAACATCCAGCGATCGGCTGTTCTGTTCACACCTTGTCATCATGCCATGGTCAAAACATTTTCCCCCATTTTGATGGTTGATGTTAACGTAAACTGAATGTCCTGACCCATATCTACATGATTTTATGTATTGCACTGCAGCCACACGATTGCATAAATAAGTATGTGTGCATGTGTACATACTGTACTGTAATAAAGTGGCCAGTGAGTATATCTCAACATTTGTAAGCCCTCCTTGGTAGTTTTTACCATGTTTTATGTCAGCCTAGCTATACACTATATGGACCTATGTGTAATCTGAACTGGATAGGGAATAGTTTAGTTGTTACATTACACAAATTGTCCCCTGCCAAGTAATTTACTCATCTGTTTTATACCTTTACAATGCATTATATAAATGGGCATCATATCGAAAGACTCACCAAAAGTTTTTAATTCACAATCTTATAACCAGGTGCTTTTCATCAAATGTGACTTTTAAAATGCTGAAAACAGAATTTAAGTATGGAGATACCTCAAGTATTTCTATTTTAAAAGTGTTTTTGTGAGTGCTTTGGGCTTTGGCACTCTTTTCTGATTGTTGGTTTAGACGAAGAGGAGGGCGTGGCACCTGTGTGTGTGTGTTTATGTTTATGTTTGTATACATACATTTTATGTCATTAAAGTTATGTTGACTGTTCTGCCGGTTCCAGCCTCCTCCTTGCCCATCCTAACCCTGTTGCATTGGTGCCGAAACCCAGGAAGGCGGAGGGATGTGCTGTCGTCGAGAACTCGGTGCTGCTGTCCGCCAGGGGATGGAGGAGTCGCTGCCGGGAGCTGGAGGAACAGCTGCTGTCTGCCAGGAAGTGGAGGAGCCATTACCTTGCGCCAGGGGTCAGAGGACTCGCTGCTTCCGCCAGGGGAGGAGCGGCTGTGGTCAATCAGAGGGCGGATGAGTGGCTGAGGACCAGGAGACGGTGTGTCCCGGGACCGGCGAGCAAGCTTTTCTCTCTCTGTCTCTCCCCCTCCCTCTTTCCCTCTCCCTCGACTCCAGAGTGGTGGGAAGACCTGCCAGCAGAAGGATGGCTGGAAGGGCAACACATCCCCTCCAGGAAGGCAGGGGAGTACATCAAGCCGGAGATTTTCCCGACCTGAATCTGGCAGCGGAGGAGTGTGGACTAGCAACTCAATTCATAAACAATTTGCAACTCTACTCTAATGTGCTACAGGTGTACAATTACCAAAAGAGAGTATAATTTACAATGTTTTGAACACCTGCTACAATGCTTACATTTGTTAAATACAAATTAATATCATGTAATATAGGAACTTTTACTTATTCATCGATATTATTTGATACAAGTGACTGTTTATCACTTATTTTGTATATCTTCCTGGGTACCGACATGATTGTGTGACGTCACATACCTGCATATCTGCGAAATCGGAGTTTAAAATTTCCATGTTGAAATTACGACTTCAAGTGGTGTTCCATTGCACTTTTCCCAGTAGGAAGTTGGAAAATCCGACTTTCCAAGTTGAATGGAATGCAGCATTAGGCTGACCTTACATTTCTAGTTTCTATTAATATTCCTTAATTCCATAAAGTGTATGGCTTTTCATAATAATAGCCTATTATTATTATTATTACTATTACTAGTAGTAGTAGTATACAATTATTATTCAAAAAACAAACTTTTATTCTTTTTTTTCTGACCAGATGAAGCAGAATTTGTAGGCAACATTAACTGTAGAATATGTTGTGGTTTCTCCTGGTATTTCAGATATTAATATCTGCATGAAACAGAATTTACATTTGCCTGTGCATGTATAAAAACGTTATTTTGAAGGTAGGAGGTGCCAAGCAAAATGTGAAATGTCAAGCACACATTTTTTAAGTGAATAATAAATGCAAATTCAAACATTATAAGAAATTGAAATAAAACCAGCATGACCTGCAAACCCGTAAATGTCCCGTAAGTCTATCAGGAATTGTTTACAATATCACACCATTATTTATTTTAAATAATAATAATTTTAAATTTATATATATATTCATAAATCCGTTGTAATTTTTATCCTTTATCCTTTTTGGATTATCGGTCATACAAATATTTGTTTAATTATTCGGATGAATCCGTTATTTGTTTTGAAGTCATTATCCGTGCCTTTACAAATAAGGTATTCGGCTTCAGGCACATCCCTAATATCTTATATTCACTGTGCATTATAACACTGAAAGCAACATTTTTCAGTTTTTGGATGCATCCATTGATTCTCAGAGTCTTTGTATGGAGTTAGGATGAAAATAAGGAGCATTTCCAACTGTTCTGAGATCAGTGCAGACAGACCGCACACTAGAGGTTAAGTCATTTACTAAATGGGGAGCATCCTATAGCTCTCTATGCAGATAAGTGCATTCTCCTAAAATATGATTAGAAGTTCAGTTTCAGGTTACAGATGATGTTTGGATCACTCAACATATTTGGCAGGCATGGGACAATCAGTGCATAGATTCAGAATTTTGTAATGTATAAAATTATTTTAATATGGTTGGCAGTGATTGGATGATGCTGGATATTATTTTAAATCAGAAATAATTATGCTAATTTCTTATGTAATGTCTGTAACGTCTCAAAAGACATGAATAAACAACACTCCTGGAAACATAATAAACATATTGATGATTAAAAAAAAAAAAGCTTGATATTGTTTAAAATGTATTTTTGGAAAAACACTCACTCACTCACTCACTCACTCACTCACTCACTCACTCACTCACTCACTCGTTGTGTTTCCATGTTTTATGGGGACTTTCCATAGACATAATGGTTTTTATACTGTACAAACTTTATATTCTATCCCCTAAACCTAACCCTCACAGAAAACTTTCTGCATTTTTACATTTTCAAAAAACATCATTTAGTGTGATTTATAAGCTGTTTTCCTCATGGGGACCGACAAAATGTCCCCACAAGGTCAAAAATTTCAGGTTTTACTATCCTTATGGGGACATTTGGTCCCCACAAAGTGATAAATACACGCACACACACACACACACACACACACACACACACACACACACACACACACACACTAAAAGTCAAAGAACTCTGTGAGATACGAGTCGTAAAAACTCTCACACTAAAGAACATTTTCACCTGAGTCAACACATCCTACTGAGCAAGGACAATAAAACACAAATCTCACCCCAGGCCAATTTAGGACTATTCTCCTAAAACTCACAAACATCACCCTCCCTCTACTCCTTCCTCTTCAGCTCAGAACCACTTCAAACTCACCTAAGATCTGCATGTGTAACAGGGATTCAGGCTGAGTGGGATCCATGTGCGGTTTTTATTAAATGACAATCTCAAGTTCAGACAGGCATACTTCGATAATCAGGCAAACAGTGTTATCAGAGACAGAGCAGATTCGTAGTCAGACAGGCAGAAGTTCAGGGCAGGCAGCAAACAGCAATAGAGATCCAGGCAAAAACACAACAAAGGCAGGCAGCAATCAGACATAAACGATAGTTCAAGGCAGAGTCAGTACACAGGCGATCAAGACAAGGAAATGGTAATGCTTAGAAATGTAGCTGGGGCAAACAAGACTTTGCAAGGAGTGAACAAACAAACAGGGCTTAAATAGAGAGATAATGAGGAACAGCTGTGGGATAATCAGACCAGGTATGCGGGCATATGGGAAATGAAGTCCAATGTTAATATTTGGGAGAGAGAGGCCGATTGAGCAATCTTCACCGGCGTTCGTGACAGCATGTAACAAAATATAATATCTGATGTATACAAATAATGTGACTAGGCATTTTTGGTATTATTTAATATATATCAGTGCGACTGGTATTTTGGTCCCTTTCCCATGTTGATAAAACTAAGGGTAACAAAGTTATAAGGTCTTTGCCAAATGCTGTATAATTCTGGAGGTCTGTCCCCATCCCTGCCTGTATGTTAATGTGATATGTCCCCAGGACATCCAAAACTAACCACTCCCAAAATTCCCTTTGTTCATGGTTTGGTTATTTAAAGAAATGTGACACATTGCTCACGGTTCTCTGTAGTCAGATGATCCCAAACATTAATGTATGTACTTTTAATAATAGAAATCTGTAATTCGGATATCCCACATGGTTTTCTGTGTAGTTTTCTATCAGGTAATGGTAATTGTAATTTGAATTGAAAGGTCTCTCTGCAACCAGATTGACCCACACACACAAAGTGTGTAGCTTTTCTCTTTTCTCTTTTCGCGCGCGCTTTGTTTTGAACTTGCCTTGGCGGCATCTACTAAGCGCGAACCAGGGGTGCGTTTCCCAAAAGCATCGTTAGCCAACTACGGTCGCAAGTTCCGTCGTTATCATCATAGTTCAACGAGTCGGTGTTTCCCGAAACCATCATTCCAACGAACATTTGCAAACAGCATCGCAGAGTTGTGTGGTTGGAATGACAGCTCTCGACCTGTGGTTAGAAGCAGAGTTTCTTGCTATTATAACATGTGGGCTTAATAAATTATTATATTGAGCCAAATAAGCAAGATGACATTCAGTACAATCAGTCTCTTTTATTTAGAAGACATACAAATGTCCTTTATGTCTTTTAGTTTGTCAATAGATTTAAAGCACCGTTTTTGAAGAGTGCGCATGTGTGACCGTGCTCTAGTGCGTAAGAACGAGCCTATGATTGAATCTGGAAATAAAGCAAATAACTGAGAAAAATATGATAGTCCTCAGATGACATGTCCGTAATTTATACCAAAACATCTAGCATTAATTCGATCGCAAACAGATTCATTAAAAGTAATTTTTACTCCACCACATGTGTGACACCATTAACCAACGTGGTTGAACAACCAATTTGCGACAATACGGTTTCGGGAAACAGTCGTGACTAGCAAGTTGATTTCTTCAACAGTGCATCGTACTACGGTAGTGGAGTAGCACGTTACGTCGTTGTACAGGAAACGCACCCCAGAGCCGTTAAATATGAGAGTTGCGAACATAGACGGTTGGGACAGTGATGTCGCCGCCGCACGGTCACGTGATTCGTGTAGCTTCTCAATAGTTGCAAACAAATTGCGTTGCCAATGATTTTAAGCGGGGCAGAGAGCAGCAGCTATTATTGCAGCAATTATCGGTAAATATTGAAGCATAATGTACATTGCTTATTATGTTGACCCTAAAATGACTTGCATATAATAGCATTTTTTTTCTGAGGAGTAGCAGAAACACTGCATTAATACGTTTTGTGTTTAATTTTGGAGGGAAATTGGCTGCTCCCATAACATAGAATATATATTTATATATATTCTATGTATGTGTGTCCACGTGTGTGTGTGTGTGTATATATATATATATGTGTGCGTGTGTGTGTATATATATATATATGTGAATGTATCATAACATTAGGACGTTAATAATTATGACCATAGACACTCAAGAAAAATATATATATATATAAGGACATCAAATTTGCGATCTGCAGTGTTTGTTCAGCAGAAATTTCAAGATGTACAGAGTACAGCAAGAGATTCTACAGGAATGTGCCCCGATCCACAGCAGTTACACCCACTGATCAGTGGTTACACCACAACTTGTGACGTATCTAGCTGAACTACCCGTTGCCAGAAGCGACAATCCCCTTGACTACGGTCGCATAAACAAAGACCGCTTTCCTTTGCTTGCGCCGATTGCACACAGGTATTTATCTGCCCAAGCACCAGCACAAAGAGTGAGAGGCTGTTCAGTGCAGCATCTCATGTTCTTGATGAGCTTTCTGACAGGAGAGACTGTCAGAAAGTTTAGCAACTTTTGTTCTCGAAGAGAATCCTGTCACTTGTACTTAAATAGAAAGCGGTCCAATATGATGTGTATAGCAATTACATTACACTTGTTCTTCACTTGAGGATCTGTCGTTTACAGTTGGATTTAGTTCAATTACTGTTGTTTTGCACAATAATTTTCACTTAAAGTGTACATACGTTTACATAAACAGAATAGAGAACTAGATCAGTGGAATAGAGGCCCTCTGCCATTCTGTGTTCTGCCTTTTGTTTTAATTAAAATGACTGTTGCATATTTAAACTTTTTGAAAGATGCTAGCTAAGTTCATTACTTGACTGTTGTTTTGCATATTATAGTTTTCTAAAACTTTTCATTATTTGGATAATTGTTAATAAAATCTGTAAAATTAGATTTTTACATAACTGAATGAAGAATAATATTTAATATAGTTTTAATATATTTTTTGTCCAATTTTGGTGTGTTACTTTCAATAAAAGTGTGATTTTTATTTTATTGGTTTGTAGTTTTTCAATTCAGATTAATTAAATTGATGAAATTAATGAAAAAGTATAATATTAATACAATTATATATTTTTAAATAGGTAAAAAAAAAAAAAAAAAGTTTGTTTTCAGTTTTCGGCCAAGTGCATCCTGGATTTTCGGTTTCGGCCCAGAATTTATATATATATATATATATATATATATATATATATATATATATATATATATATATATATATATTTGCATGTTTCTTAGGGGATACTAGTTACAAATCAAAAAGGGGAATGGAAAATACACACAACAATCATGCAGGGGTCTCAGGAGTTTAAAGAAAAATATCAATCTGAACAGAGTCAATCTGTCTTATTTTAATCAAGCATTTGGATATTGAAAAGTAAGTTTATAGTCAAGGTGGAATTCAGTGTTTTGCAATTTTGTAGATGGGAGGAATGTTATGCAATGTTTAGTAAGAGTAGTGACGTAAGAAACAAACCACTACATAACACGGCACACTTCCTGAATACAGCCCTCTGACTGAACACGGATACTAGAGCCATTGGCAGGAAAAAACAAAAAAGAGGGAAGTGCTGCTCATTTAGGTGAACTCACAGTGTTGGCGATTAATTGTTTCCTTGAAGGTAAAGTATATAATTTTTGTGATTTAATTAAAATAATCCATTCATTTATATGTAAGCCTATGAGTAATCTAAATATGACTAACAAAGGAACAACATTACACATCCAAAACAAGTCTAACAAGTCTAAATTCCCTTTTCTTGCAGACAGTTTAAAAAAAGTTCAGTTTTTTAAGACCTTAAATACTGTGTGGGTCTAGACTTTGTCTATAAAAACTAGTGCAGCTCAAATCTTACTTCATGTGTAAAATCAGATTTCATTATTTATTTATGTTTTTATGTCATCTTCACAGTATCATCCATATGTTACATCTTTACCTTATTTTTTGTTGTATATGTAAAAAAGCAGACCTATAAACAATGCCTCCACCACGAGTGAACAAACGGCCCCGTAATGAACCCACAACAAGAGATGAAAAGGGCTCTCTCACAAAGCCTATAAAGTTCTTGGATCAGGACTATCTGGAATTGCGCAAGAACTGCCTCATCAATAAACGGAGATACGAAGATGAGATGTTCCCTCCAGACAACAGCTCCATTGACCCACAGAAGACCCTTGGATTAAAACTGCACCAAGTCAAGTGGTTGAGGCCATCTGTAAGTTACTATTTCTAAATGACCATATTCTTAAGACTTTCAAGATGACTTCAAAAGTAAACATACTGGTAGTGCTGCAGTTTTCTGCTGCAAGGGTGTAGTTTAAAGAAAGTTAACTGTGTAGTAGGGCAAATGTATTGTTGCCTTACAGAATCTCAAAAGAGTGTTGTTAAAATGATGTGCATTCAGGTTTTGTAAAACATCTTGCTTCCATTTAAAGCTCTGAGGGCTTGTCCAACTCATTTGTGCCCAAATTTTTCTGAATGGTTTCATGCATATAGTCATGTTAATAGTGTCCTAAATGAACACGTTCTGCATTTATTTTCCCAAGTTTTTTTTTCTTCTTCTTGAAAATCATATTTGAATGTGCGGCAACTTTAGTTGCCGGTGGGCAAATATGTTGTATGCACGCCTTCAATGTCAAATTTGAATAGGAGGAGAACATTTGGCATCTTTCTCAAAATAACTGCTTTCAACAGATCAATCTTTATTCATAAACAAATTTATTATGTGTAAAAGTATAAAGACATTCACTGCAAACCCAAAAAAGCTGCTTCTATCTTATAATCTCTTGAATTTGAAAATAAATTATTAAAATGTCAAAATTATCTTGAATAAATGGGAATTTAAACAGTCATCAACAAACCCATTTACTTAAAGTGGTGGAACATATTGCAGAACAAAGTGCAGACATTATTGTGTATCAAAAAGTTTAATGAAAATAAATATAATTAATGCATTAACTCCCATGGCGCTGGAGAAAACTCTGGGCAACCAGCCTTTGGAAGGAGAGGAGATCTCTGTCTCCCTCTTTACATGACTGGTATGAATGAATGAAAGAATTAATTGTCAATGGGTGGGTTTTGAATGAATGAAATAATTAATAAATACATGTTTTGTTTTTGTGTCATGCCACCTAACATATAGACCCCATCCTACCAACCTGCCACCCCGCAGCCTCACCTCCCACTTCCCATTACACCTTCATGTACCTATAATAACACCAGGCATTGCCATAACATTGTTGAGTGCCCAGCTGTAGCATGGCCACCACCAATTCTTTGATCGGATCCCAATCTGGTAACTGTTTACACATTGGTCATGCAGGTCAACACCTCCCATATGTGCATTTCAGTCTTTATACTGTAGGTGATTTCATGAAATAATGTAAATGTAAACTCTTTACTTGACAGAATTTCAACTTTATAATGGAATCATAAGCTACTAGTCATAAAAATTATTTGGGTCCTTGACCGATTAGAATGAAACACATCCAAATTTTATGAAGGGGTCTCAATACTTTGCCCCTTACAGGACATAATATCATAAAAGTTTGAAAAAGATAAACTACAGCAATTAATCCCATGCTTTAAGTTATGTTTAGGTGGAATATTATAAAAGCAAAAAGCACTAAAAAAGACCAATAACCTTGATTTATTAACCTATTAACACAGTATACCCCATTTCCCAATGATATATGTACTTACAAGGCATTTGCCTGCCGGCAACTATTGTTGCCGCTTGGACTTTTGACTAAGTATACAAGACACTATAGATCTCTTGTAATATTTGTTTTGTTTGGGTGATTCTAGAGGCCTTCATGATTATGTAGATTTATATATGTAAAAAAAAAAAAATACTTAGTAGTAACATGAAAATTACCTTTTATTGGGAGGGTTTGACTTTGCCATGCTTCCTGGAAGAACGGGTAGGAAGTTGACTGCATTATGTGACAGGAAGGAAGTGAACACCATTTTTTTTTTTCTTGAAATCCTTTATTTGGTTGTTTTCTTGCAAGTCATTGAGATATAAAACATGGACAGCATCTAGAAAAATACTTATAAAAGGAAAATAACAACTGTACACTGCTTAAATGGG
>NC_068291.1:11400678-11443597 GCF_025860055.1 Xyrauchen texanus
ATGATATTTCTCAGCATTGTTGGTATCAATCAGACACAATACATAACAGAGGTCTAGATGTCGTACTTTGTTAAATGCAGAGGCCACATTTTGAAATGTACTGTGTTTATTCCCACGTCTTAGGAAATAGTGGAAGACCCTCAGCTCATTGTAGATGATGTGTCCAGGTTTGACTATTCCCAAGGATCCTATTTAGGTATGTTTATTAATGTATTATTTACAGTATTTACAGCCTGGGCTTTTTAGTGATGTCTACCAAGAAGATTTTAATATGAATGCCTTTGCATTATTTTAAAGAGATTTATCACAAGCAAAACATTTCACAGTTTGTTAGGTTTCAGACGATAAAACAATGGATTTATTTAATTAAGACAGAAACTTATTTGGACACTTTTTTCTTGTCAACCTTATTGGAACATGTCCATAATGATCTACACCTGTGGTAGCTCTGTTAGGAGACCTATGTGACTTCTTTCATTCACCAAAAATTAACTTGAGGCCAGTTGTTGGTTAAAAGTAAAAATGGCTAAGAAAGGTGAAGTTAGTTCTGAGAAAAGATCTAGCAGAATGGTTTGATATTTTGTTACCTTATGCATTGCAATCCATATATTTTAAGTGTGTTTTAAATGTCTGAAAGTGTGCAAATTATTTTGGAACCACTCTGTAATATAAATCACTATGACACAACTGCTTTCTCAAAAGAAAAAATGTCTGGGTTATTTCTGTAGTGTTGAAATTCTTTGAAAGACACATTCTAATAACTTTTGTTTTGCTTAGGAAACTGCTGGTTTCTTGCTTCTGTTGGGGCTTTAACCTTTCAGAGGGACATCGTGGACCAGGTCATGCCAACAGACCAGTCATTCGGTAAAGATTATGCAGGGATATTTCACTTCAAAGTGAGTTATTTGGTCCTTGTCATCATAATTGCCCCTTGAATATTCTGTATTTTTATTTGAAAATCATATTATCAGTCTTTAAAAAGGAATAGTTCACCCAAAAATCTAATTTCATTCATTTACTCACCCTCATACATCCCAGAAGTGTATGACTTTCTTTCTTATTCAGAACACAAATTAAGATTTTATAAGAATATTTCAGCTCTGTAGGTCCTCACAATGCAAGTGAATGGGTGCCAAAATGTTGACACTCCAAAAAGCACATTAAGGCAGCATAAAAGTAATTCATATGACTCCAGAGGTTAAATCGGTATCTACTGAAGTGATATGATAGGAGTAGGTGGGAAACAAATCAATGTTTAAGTGCATATTTGCAAGAAATTCTTCTCCCTGCCCAGTAGGGAGTGTATGCCTGAAGAATGTTATTCACCAAAAACAAAAGAAGAAGAATGTGAACGTTAAAGTGGAGACTGTCTGAGCAGGGAGGAGAATTTTAAAAGAAATAAAAATTGACTTTTACTTTTATGCTGACTTAAGTGATTTTTGGAGCTTAAATATTTTGGCACCCATTCACTTGTATTGTCTGGTTTAAAAGAACTGATATATTCTTCAAAATCTTCATTTGTGTTCTACTGATTAAAGAAAGTCGTACACATCCGAGATAGCATAAAGGTGAGTAAATGATGCGAGAATTTAAATTTTAGGGTAAACTATTCCTTTAACAACAACTTGCTTGTTGTTATTTATTTATTTTTCAAATATTTTTATACTGCTCTGCTTAAATCTTACAGTTCTGGCGGTTTGGGAAATGGCTTGATGTTGTCATTGATGACAAACTGCCAACAATCAAACGCAAGCTCATTTTTGTGCATTCAAATACATCAAATGAGTTTTGGCCTGCCTTGCTGGAAAAAGCTTATGCAAAGTAGGTAACAGTAGCCTACATTCTGTTAAAATGATCATATTCTTATTTCATCTTTCTTTCTTTGCACTGTAATTACTGGAATAGCCAAACCTGTTCATTAGAATAGGGTGTTCACACACTGTTGGCCATATAGCTAAATTAACAGCATTTACAGGGTGTGCGGCTCCTACGCTGACATGAACGCTGGTTATGTATCTGAGGCCCTAATGGACTTCACTGGTGGGGTGCACGTATACTATGAACTGAAAACAGCTCCCGCTGATTTATGGAACCTGATGGACCGTGCAGTCAATACAAAGGCCCTGATGGGCTGCGGCACTCCTCAAGGGGTAAGCAGTGTCTTTATCCTGGAAACTTTTATTACAGTGAAAGATATTGACATCATGCCAGAATAAAACTATTATATAATCATTTCAAATAGATTTTACATTAAAGAGTCCAAAGGATTATGAACTCAATGGGTGAATCGCACAAAACCTGTGAAGAACATATATTTAAGTGTGATATTTCACCCTTAAATCAATAGAAAGAAATAAGATATTATGTTTTGCTTATATCAACTCAGGGGCATAGATTTTGGTACTTTTAAGTGCTTTCATGTAATGTTAGTATTTTGATACACTTTTATTTAGTAAATACAATATAATATAATAATTCATTGTGTTAATTAAGCTTGTGTTGTTATTAGTTTGTGAATGAGTATGTATGTATGTGCAGATAGACATTTTATCTGGTAGATATACTGACTTAATGTCTGTTTTTATTCCATATCAGGAAACATCTGAAAACACTGAATTACCTAATGGCATTATTCAGGGCCATGCGTATACAGTGACAGGGGTTTTCAAGGTGAGTCTGCACATAATCAAATCTCAGCTCACAGTGGCATCAGATTACATTTCATATCTGGAAAATAACCCAGTTCTTTAAAGCCATCCAATCTTCCTTATAGGCCCACCTCCTTCAAGTTAATATTTCATTAGGCTCTGCATCAAGCCATTTAATCTAACACTCATTTGAGTGTTTAAAGGGTATCAGATCATCTCACATAATAAAAAATACTATTTTTTTTTTTTAATAACATTTAAAAAGTAAAGTTTGTTCTGTTCATTGATGTAACTGCAAGAAAACTAAACTGGGTTCCTTTGAAAGTTTCTGTCCCCATCTGAGATATGCCAGCTGATTAACAAAAAAAGGACATCTCAATGAAAACAATTGAAAATTATCTGATCTAAATCAGTCAATAGAGTTTTTCAAACACCCAAGATGAAATTATATTGGGAAAATTACTGAAACTTCCATGCCATTCTATCAGTTATAGAAAACCTTTTCTGACTTTGTTAATCATGTTACATCACATTATTCATATGATCATTCAAACACCATTTTGTTTTAAACTTTTTGACCCCTGTACTTGCTTTAACATGATTTAGCTGTCTCAAGCAGTTAGAGACCCTCAGGGCTCTTTTCTGTCTGTACTTGTTACCTCCTGTAAATATTTTCAAAGCGCTTGATGTTGAATGTTGATGTTGTAGTTAAACTGATAATATTGAAATATATTATAATAAATTACAACCCAACCATATTGACAGACTCATAATGTAAGAAGATCTCCCTTTAAGATCTCACTGCCTGGCCAAAAAGAAAAAAGAAAGAAAAAAGTTGCCGTTTGGATTTAAATAAGCAGATACTCAAGAGCCAATGATTGTATCATTATTGCAGGGATTCATGTTTCAGCTGACAACAATTCTTTTAACCCTAACTGATGCCGTGTGTAGCTTCTCATGTCGGAAGACGTATCCTGTGTTCGTGGAAAAGATGTTACTTTGTTTCAGAAGGGGCAAATTATTGGCCTGCATCAAGCAATGTAACAACTAATGTGATTGCTGAAATCACTGGAATTGGGTTAAGAACTGTCCAACACATTATTAAAACCTGGAAGTACTGTGGTGAACCATCAAACTCTTTTGAAGTCACTTCGTAAAAAATCGACAGTAGACCTCACGGCTATGTTTAATAGTGAAAGTAAGAGCATATCCACAATGCGTCGAGAATTTAGAGGATTGGAACAAAACTGCTCAGTGGACAAATAAAACCACTTGTTAAAGATGCATATCGGAAAAATGTAAGCGATACACCCGATACATAGTCAGTCAGCTGACTATCTGAATGTAATTAATGACCAGGTTATCCCATCAATGCATTTTTTCTTCCTTGACGGCACGGGCATATTCCAGGACGACAATGCCAAGATTAATTGGGCTCAAATTGTGAAATAGTGGTTCAGGGAGCATGAGGAATTATTTTCACACATGAATTGGCCACCACAGAGTCTTTACCTTAACCCAATTTAAAGTCTTTAGGATGTGCTGGAGAAGACTTTATGGAGTGGTTCGTCTCCCCGACATCAATATAAGATCTTGAGGAAAAAGTAATAAAACTCTGGATTAGGACAATAATTCAATATCAATATGTATCCCTATATATATTTTCAATAATGGTGATATGATTTTAAACACATTTCCGATATTTCAACATTTACATTACAGCATTGTCACTGACTAACGTTCAGGGCTCAGCCGTCAGTTCATTGTATTCAAGCGGAGCAGAAATAGCAGAACACAACTGGCTACGTGCATGACATGGCAATTTTTGAAAGGGACACAAATAATAGAGCCAAAATTGTACATCTATATGATGTGTGTACACAGAAGACTTATTTCACCACGCGGTTATATTATAATTACAAAATTATCTCGCGTCCTACATAATATTTTAGGTTTCGTAGGGACAGAGGGGTCTCTTAATTAGATATTAAACTGCAGCCATCCCACTGATCTGCCATGTAACATCATATTGAGCAATAACCAAAACAATGGTAGATCTACAATATTAGGCTAATATCAGTTCACAAACAAGCTACCAAACAAGCTAGGTAACGTTATAATCGCTGACGTTGCAGGCTCATGAAAAAAATACATCGGTAACATTATTTTTTATCATGACTAATTTATTAATGACTCAGCATCATCTGTATTTAAGAGAAAATAATCACTTCGCCCGATGCTTAAAGTGAATAAAATAGCCTTGCCACTGCCAGCCCACTTGCTGGAGTACCACAATTAAAGAAGCAATTCGAACTCCACCAGACTTGTGTGTGTAGATAAAAAAATGAAAAAATGACATGTACATAAGTATTCACAGCCTTTGTTCAATACTTTGTTGAAGCAGCTTTGGCACCAATTACAGCCTCAAGTCTTTTTGTGTATGATGCTACAAGCTTGGCACACCTATGTTTGGGCAGTTTCACCCATTGTTCTTTGCAGGACCTCTCAAGCTCCATCAGGTTGGATGGGGAGTATCGGTGCTCAGCCATTTTCAGATCTCTCCAGAGATGTTCAATCAGGTTCAAGTCAGGGCTCTGGCTGAGCCACTTAAGGACATTTACAGAGTTGTCCCGTAGCCACTCCTTTGGTATCTTGGCTGTGTCCTTAGGGTCGTTGTCCTGTTGGAAGATGAACCTTCGCCCTAGTCTGAGGTCCAGAGCGCTCTGGAGCAGGTTTTCATCAAGGATGTCTCTGTACAATGCTGCTTTCATCTTTCCCTCGATCCTGAATAGTCTCCCAGTTCCTGTCGCAGAAAAACATTCCCACAGCATGATGCTGCCACCACCATGCTTCACTGTAGTGACGGTATTGGCCAGGTGATGAGCAGTGCCTGATTTTCTCCAGACATGGCGCTTGCCATTCAGGCCAATCTTTGTTTCATCAGACCAGAGAATTTTGTTTCTCATGGTCGGAGAGTCCTTCAGGTGCCTTTTGGCAAACTCCAGGCTGGCTGTCATGTGCCTTTTACTGAGGAGTGGCTTCCGTCTGGCCACTCTACCATCCAGGCTTGATTGGTGGAGTGCTGCAGAGATGGTTATTCTTCTGGAAGGTTCTCCTCTCTCCACAGAGAAACGCTGGAGCTCTGTCAGAGTGACCATCGGGTTCTTGGTCACCTCCCTGACTAAGGACCTTCTCCCCCGATCGCTCAGTTTGGCCGGGCGGCCAGCTCTAGGAAGAGTCCTGGTGGTTCCAAACTAACTTAATTTACGGATGATGTAGGCCACTGTGCTCATTGGGACCTTCAATGCTGCAGACATTTTTCTGTACCCTTCCCCCAGATCTGTGCCGCGATACAATCCTGTCTCGGAAGTCTACAGACAATTCCTTGGACATCATGGCTTGGTTTGTGCTCTGACATGCACTGTTAACTGCGGGACCTTATATAGATATGTGTGTGCCTTTCCATATCATGTCCAATCAACTGAATTTACCACAGGTGGACTCCAATCAAGTTGTAGAAACATCTCAAGGATGATCAGTGGAAACAGGATGCACCTGAGCTCAATTTTGAGTGTCATGGCAAAGGCTGCGAATACTTATGTACTTGTGATTTTTTTTCATTTTTTATTTTTAACAAATTTCAGACAAACTTCTTTCATGTTGTCATTATGGGGTATTGTTTGTAGAGTTAATACATTTTGGAATAAGGTTTTAACATAACAAAAAGTGAAGCACTGTGAATACTTTCCGGATGCACTGTATATACTGCTAAATGTATGTAAGGGCAGTATGGTATTATGCTATTTAGCCAACATGTCTGTCTCAGAATATATACTGCACACATGTGAGAGAGATGCATGTGCATTGCTTACTGCATTACATACCCAGACTGTTGCAAACAGGGCAGTAAACTAAAAACTCCTATAAGAGGGCAAAAACTGAGAAAGCAATAAAAAAAACTTTTTAAAATTAACAAACAAACGAGCACAAAAAAGAAAGCACTGGACCTTAATCTAATCAACATGAGAAAACAGTGCATAAACCAAACCTACAGGGAAACACAAAGAAACAGAGAGCATGGTACAAAGTTTAGTTTGAGAAAAAGAAATTCAGTCTCAAAAAGGTGGGTCATTTTTTACAGGTGTTCAACACCATATCAACTTATGCTACATGGCTAACCTGCACCAGAGCAGGTTTAATTTTGGGTTATAGAACATAAACAGAAATTCTTCATACTTTCATAAAAATAAATCGTGCCTTGAAGCTTCACGCTTTGGCTGTCTGGGGCAAACTTCACTCATTCGTGTGCAAGCTTTTCAGGAAAATGAAAAGCATGAACTCAAGATCAAACTCTGAGTTGACAGAGAACGTTTGACTATTTCTATAAGGCCGGCACCCCTGAGTCTTCTCTTTACTGCTGTACATGGAACTGGTGTTAAGAGGGTAGAATTCAAATAGCATGATTACTCAAGGATAAGGTGTTGGAGTGATGGCTGCTGGAAATGGGGCCTGTATAGATTTGATCAAAAATTACTTTTTTTCAAATAGTGATGGTGCTGTTTTTACATCATTAATGTCCTGACTATGCTTTGTGATCAGCTGAATGCCACTTTGGTGAATTAAAGTACCAATTTCCTTCCAAAACAGCTAAATCTGTACATTATTCTAAACTTTTGGCTGCCAGTGTATGTATGTGTGTGTGTGTGTGTATATATATATATATATATATATATATATATATATATATATATATATATATATATATAATAAACATTTATATCTTTTTTTAAATAATATGCTTTAAAAGTTATTTTGTGTCAAATTTACACAGTTAGACCAAATGACAAATACAGCGATTGCATAGATTTAAAATATATATTTTAGCTAATAGAATTGCTTTATGACCCAATGAGGGCATTACTTGGAGTTGGTGTGTCATGTAGTGGGTGTTCTTGTCATCTAGCAGGATGCAGACAGATAAACTTGGGAAAGTCAGGGCAGTATGCAGACTGTCTACACAGACTGTGATGATGACTACATTTATGTCACGCATACTGTCCATGGTGCTATCAGAATCGTGGACAAACTAAGTTTAGTTTGGTTGTAAGTATTTTGCACTGTAATTGTAATGTCATGGTGTATTTTACAGGTAACATACAAAGGAAAACCAGTAAAGCTGGTGAGAGTGTTAAACCCATGGGGAAAGGGCGAGTGGATTGGTGACTGGAGTGACAAGTAAGAGCTACTATCAGATATGAAACTTTAGGCCAGTTATCCTCAACTAGTTTTGCTTCAGGACCCAGTTTTTGGCGTCCCAACACAGTACCAAATTTGCTTATCATAAAAAGCAACAAAACTGCTTGAAATTAAAAACTGGACTTTTTTAATACTACCATGAAATGCAAAGTCCCACGAATATGCATGAATAATTAGGATGACAGAGTAGGAAAATTGGACAATGTAGTAAATGCATAAACAACCGCAGAAGTGTGATTTTCCAGGCTAACAGTATAGATAGA
This sequence comes from Xyrauchen texanus, assembly GCF_025860055.1. NCBI lineage: Eukaryota > Metazoa > Chordata > Actinopteri > Cypriniformes > Catostomidae > Xyrauchen > Xyrauchen texanus. Next base: position 11,408,846 of record NC_068291.1, read on the forward strand.
CATTTTATTAGGCTGCTGAATATGAGAATGGTTGTTTTCAAACCAATTTTCACCTCCCGATAAGCAATAAGTTAGTCCCACCCAAAACTCATACCAATGGTTGAGCCAATTTTTGTTTGAGTATTTGCATACAGTATATCCCTTGCTATCCACAACCTTATCAGAACAGACCTGCAACCCATTTTTGACTTGGGACCAACCAGTTGAGAACAACTGCTATAGTCTGACTAATCACAACATTGAAATATTGTCATTTTTTTATTTGTAACAGTAAATGGTTTACAATTACTACATCAAGAGTATTCTTTGATACTCTTGCTATTTGCTGAGCTAAAGTAATCCTGTCCTTTGTAATATCTGTTTGTGTCATTTTACTTTTAGATCACCATTGTGATGCTAAAGTGAGTCAAAAGGATCAATCCATGTGTCGTTCTTTGGCCAATGACGGGAGTTCTGGTAGGCATTAACTGTGGTTTCAGAAATGACCTCTTGCCATTTTAAACTTAAATCATATATTACCAGTGACACATATTTGACTGTAGGATGTCAATGGAGGATTTCACCAAAAGCTTTGAAGACCTTGATATTTGTTGCCTCCGCCCTGATTTTCTGGATGGATCTTCTGAATGCATTTGGACATCTACATGCTTCAATGGCAGCTGGGATGCTGGGACCACAGCTGGTGGCTGCATAAATAATAGAGGTAGCTAATGAAATCCCCATGAAATCAAAAGTAGAGTTTTGGTTGTCTGATGTTTACACCAATTATTGCATACTAGCAGAAATAGTAGTTTAAGATATGCATATGATTTAGGCCTGTGTAACACAGAGATCTAATTTATTGGATGTGTTTTAGACACTTTCTGGACCAACCCTCAGTTTCGGGTGAGGATCAGTGAGGACTCTGCTACTGAAAATATACTTGTGTCCTTGATGCAGAAACACGAGGATAGACACAGAAGTCTTAATTCTAACTATGCCATTGGCTTCTCTGTTTATGCGGTCAGTATCAACAAAACTGTAGTGTGGTAAAATGGATCTGTGTTATTCTGTTTTTACTTACGTATGGTGTTTTGATTATATCTTTATTTTCTACTTTTACAGATACCTCCAGAGGCAAGTAAAATATAAAATGTCATATTGTGCAACTTATAAGTTGGGTTATTCTGATGAGTGTTAGACTTTTTTGGTTTGTAAATAATTTAATTACAAATTTTTTAATATAACAGTTTGGTTTCTTAAATACAGGTTTTTATTTTATTTCCATTTAGACAAAAGTTGAAGCAGGGAAGTCCTCAGCCAGGTTCTTCAAAAGCAAACGTCCTGTGGCAGAAACTGATAATTTTACTTATGCAAGGAATGTGATGAAATTCTTCAAGCTTGAACCAGGAGAGTATCTCATTATACCATCCACTTACAAGCCTAATGAATGTGGAAAATTCATGCTGTCCATCTGCACAAAAAGTAAATCCAGAGAGAAAAAAGTGATGACATATGTATGAGGTCATTATCAAAGGCCAGTTTAAGACACTACTGCAATAAAAAACTATAATATAAGAAAAGTCTAATTGAATTGTTACAACACTACATACACAGTTTGCATGTGCTAATACATTTTTCATGCTTGTATTCACACTTTGTTAATCCTGATAAAGTTTTCTCATATTAGGGGTGAATTTCATAATGATTGTCAAGAAGGTATTCTGTCATATTTCTTATTGTATGCTTTTTGATTTTGGAGCAAAATATGGGTCTTGAACATTTACTTTATAGATATTGTCTTATTTTACCTGATGCTTTCTTATTGTTATCAACTACAGTGCACTACACTCACAATAGGACAAACTTGAGCAGCAAAGGTTATAGTTTATGGATCACACACTAATGACTTGGTAAAAGTAGGTTGCTTCAAAAACTGTAAAAATAAATATTCACAGGTATTATGAGCAAAGATAGTTTTTGATTGAATTGTCATAAAAGAAGCAATGACACAACCATGAAGAACATGCTGTGAAACTCTATATGACATATCAAATAGCCAGTGGTGGAAAGAGTACTGATTTTTTTACTTAAGTAAAAGTACTGTTACTGAAGAAATAATTAAATTACAATTAGTACAATTAGCAGTACTGAGAAATTTTAGGACTTAAGTAAGAGTAAATAAGTAGTTTGCTGAAAAACTACTCAATTACGTTACAAGGTACTTTATGAAAATTATATTATATACTGTATAATATATACACTTCCATTTTTAGTAAGCAAAGACATTTATGTTCTTGAAAGAAATTGATGCTACCTTTCACCAAGGATGCATTAAATTGATAAAAATACTTTCAAAATCATTAATTGCTAATTATTATTACAGTTTGAAATAATTGTTTTAAGTGGTATTTATTCCATTTTGCGCTTCCATGCGGAAATCACAATACAGTAGGGATTTTCCCATTTACTAAGGTATTGAGTTCTTATGAGTTGCTTTACACTTACAAGTCAAATTTTGGTTTTAAAAATAGGCAAAAAGAAACACGTTTCTCCTGAATTTATATTTTCTTCTAAAGTCTATTGTTTTAGAGAGATAAAGACTAGTCCATCCATGCATTACTGTTTGGAAAAAAATTCTCTCTAACCAGAATAGACAGTGAAGTGGACGGCCCAGATGCACAACAAAAAGACAAGTAAATCACAGTTTCTAGTTTGAGAAACAGACTTCTCACAGGTTCTAAACTAGCAGCTTCTAAATGCCAAAGACCTGCATTGCTGCAAGAGGATTCTTGGACAAACAGAAAATTTTAATAATACAACATTAATACCACCCCTGCAGTCGCAAGTTCGAATCCAGGGTGTGCTGAGTGACTCCAGCCAGGTCTCCTTAGCAACCAAATTGGCCCGGTTGCTAGGGAGGGTAGAGTCACATGTGTTAACCTCCTCGTGGTCAGCATAATGTGGTTCTCGCTCTCTGTGGGGTGTGTGGTGATTTGTGCATGGATACTGCGGAGAATAGCACGAAGCCTCCACACGCACTCAACAAGTCATGTGATAAGATGCACGGATTGACGGTCTCAGACACTGAGGCAACTGAGACACCCCCATTTATGGTTATTTAACATATTGAGATATTATAATTATTAAGTAAATTGTAGTTTTTGGTTGTATTACATTTTGTGATTACACCTTCTTTATATAACATCCCTCCCTTGCCCACTTTTAGCCTGTAGCAGGTGAGGCTTTTCAGACAGATTAACAGCAGCACAGGGCAGGTAAGTACAGTACAGCACTGTGAGCGAGTGTTACCCACTAGGACAGTTTATTGTGAACGAGGGGTGAACTGATGTGGATTGATAGAAGCGAAGAGCCCGGCTGTGCGCACAATGGTGCGAGGAACCGGATGGCAAGAAAAAAGGTTATATTCTGTGAAAATTCAAAAGAAGATGTAATGTAATTGTAACTGTATCCGATATTATTAATAAAATACAGGAACTCTTTGTGTGGGCACTTTTTGCCCCCGTATTTCGAATTTCAGGGATATTTTTGTCAATTTCTTTGGCATTTTTGCCCCGAGTCTGCAATAATTTGTGATACTATTGCCATTGTATTTTTCTAAGGTATTTCTATTTTTTATTTCTAAGTTTAAGACATATAATAGCAAGTAAACAAGATATCCCACATATATGTCAGACTACATTGTGTTAATATTTGACACAGTTAAAACATTGCCAACCTTAAGAACATGTGAAATTTGATCAGTGGTTAAACATGTTCAGATGGTTCCCTCATACCTGAATGTATTTAGCAGAAAATCACAGTTTTACAGTTTTTGTATAATGACAGGGCAGAATATCTTGGAGAAGCCAGAGAAGAGAAGACACCGCGGCAGTTTATGCAAGCTGCTGTGCTCATGATGCTGTGCCCTGCGGGCTTCATACCGCACAGTGTGTTTTAGTTTATGAACAGCTTTTAGCTTATAACTTGCTGATTTCTTCTTCCCAAAAAACTTCCCAAATATTAAGAAATGTTAGGTATTTATTGTACTTTGTAATTGTGGTGAAAAATAACTGTAGCTAAGTTGAATACTTTTAATCAACTCAAGTAAAAGTAAAAGGACTATTATTTATTTATACTTGTTTAAAATGTACTCAAGTACTGTAACAAGAGTAGTTGTAATTCTTTACCTTCCACCTCTGCAAATAGCCATTCATTTCTCTAACCATCATCTCAATGGCAGAAGAGAGATTCACACTGTGCGAGATGCTCATGTCATTTGTTCCACTGTCCTTCTTGAGGAGGAACTGAAGTGAATTTCCTTGTAACATTGTAGTTACTGTTTGCATACAGAAGAGGGCAGTAGTTACCAAAACAAACAGCCATGCTTGGACATCATAACACAAAGTGAAATGTCCAGAGTGTGAGAGCACATAATAATAATAATACATTTATTTTACATAGCACCTTTCTTGAACCAAAGGTCTCTTTACATGAGAGTAAATATATACAAATGTGATTAGAATAGATTCGTTTTTAGATGTGATTTAAAGGAGGAGAAAGTGGTTAGTTCCCGAAGGGGTTGTGGGAGAGCATTCCAAAATCCAGGAGCAACAGTCATAAATGACCTGCCTCCTATTGAAGACAACCTGAACTGCGGGACAAACAGGAAAGTTGCATCAGTAGACCATAGAGTGCGAGTGCGAGTGGTAATAAAAGGTTGAAGCAACTACATTACATTATCATACAGTACAAACACAAATAAAATAATAAAGCTTTGTGGTAAAAGGGGTCATGCCTAAAAAAAGCCCCTTGCTTTATTATGCAAACGTTAGTTCCAGTCCTCTAATCTGACTGGACACTCAGTGTTCCAAAAGTGCTTATATTTGTTGTATAACTGCACTAACCTAGACATTTTCTGCTTTTTTTTTTCTCCTGTACACTAGTTTGTGTAGACTGCTACACCATTATTATAATTAGCATATCTTTTTTCACACTGGTCAATTGTTATCGTATTATTCTTGGATAACTCTTCCCCTAGTCCAGACCTTTTGCTGTTTAGTCAAAGATCTGGCTACGCAAGAATACCCTTATTCACGCACAGGCCTCTTACAACAATCACACATATGTTTTCACAACGGAATAGGGCAGAGCTCCCAAGCCATTGCACATGTAGTACATTCAATTCTTTTCCATTGTATTTTTTCTTTGGACACTTTAGCCACATCAAAACTATATTCAGTGTCATATGTATTGTATGTAATGTATGTAATGCAATATCCGACTCTAAGGAAACTGAATGTGGAAAATCCTTTTAACACAATATCATGAGTTTCAGCTAAACTTCCTTAGAAAACAGAAATGATCTTGATTAGCCCTGTGCTTGACATCACTTTAGAAAGTTCAAACCTTAGATGACCTGGGAGTTTAAGTATCATAATCTCAGTGACCTTTGACCTCCTCAGTAAAGGCTAGCGCAAAGGGCAGGATATCTAAGGGATTCCAGGTCAGCAGTGGTGTAAAGTAATGAAGTACAAACACTTAGTTACTGTACTTAAGTAGATGTATTCCAAATTTGTACTTTCTTGAGTATTTAGATTTGTTTCAACTTTTACTTTTACTTCACAAATTTGTTTTTGTAATAACAGTAGGCTGTCACGTGCACTTCATATTTATCAACACATTTGGTTGTGATTGGTTAATGTCGCTGTACACCTATATAAACAAAATGGCAAAGGGTCAGGCAGTTTATAATTTTTTTCCTTTTTTAAGTTAAATTATATTGAGTTTACTTGCATACAGACATATAAATTGTAGTGTACTATAGGTTTGGTTTGAATAATTTAGATTTGCTTTTGTGTCTTTTCTATAATCTCCTGAATATTTTAGTGTTGTACTGCTCCCAGAGCTGTTGAGTTCAGCGTGAACCCCCGCAGCAAAATTGGCTTAATGCCAAAACTATCCGCTCACTGCCATGTCTGGGACGCGTCACCTCATGACTCACGCTTGCAGTGGGAAAGGTGTAATCTGTTAATATGGGCGCCAAAAAAAAAAAAAACGCGCTGCCCCACGCCTCGCTCACGAAGGATGTTTGAACCCGGCATAAACAGCTCTTTTATATGAGTCTTTAGGTGAACTGATTGTGACGAATGGTGCCAAAAACAAAAAATATCCAGTGAGCGGCAGTTCTAAGGATGGGAATGTCTTGTTGATGAGAGAGGTCAACAGAGAATGGCCAGACTGGTTCGAACTGGCAATGTCTACGGTAACTCAGATAACTGCTCTGTACAATTGTGATGAGAACAATAGAATGCTATTCTGAAATGCGGATTGGCGCTGTTTTGGCGGCCCGAGGGAGACCTGCACAATATTAGGCAGGTGGTTTGAATATTGTGGCTGATATTGCGGTGTAGATCGCATTTGGGTTGTATTTTAAAAGATGAGCAGATCTAAATTTGTAATACTTTTACTTTTTGATACTTAAGTATTTTTAAACCAGGTACTGTTTACTTTTCAATGGATGACTTTTACTTAATTAATACATTTTTGTGGTATCTGTACTTTTACTTAAGTATGGAAATCGAGTATTTTTTCCACCATTGCATGCCAGATTGCAGATTCATGAAAAGAAACTTCTAGGATGAAAGGTGGTATGTACAACACTGAGCTTTATAATGTGACCAGTGAGCCCACAGGGTCTTTTACTAGACATCAGCTGGTTAATAACCATCTCTGCACCCTGCAGGGGACTGCAATGAATGTATTCTGGACACTGTGCATAATCTATAGTCACTGAAAAATCATACTTACAAAGGCTGCTTGAACATCCCTATGTCTTATTTCCACTGATTACAGTCTCACCATCCGTGTCATACCTATTTACATATGTAGTAAATTCCTAAATAAACCAAGAGATTAATCTGGTAACATTATAACACACAAATACCTAAATAAATAAGAATTACATATACACCAAAATAGATTACAAATAAATGTATATACATTTATAAAGGAATTACAAATTGAAAACAAAAATAATTAATATGCAGAGAAGCATTTCTCACAACAGTCTGATTAATTTGCATTTTATTGTACTCTCTCTTTGTGTTCAGGATATTTTTTAAATAAAATTCCCAACTTTCGGAAACAGTGACCAAATATTTGCTGTAGTGTTTCTTTTTTCTTTTTTTTTTAGGTATACTCACATAACATCTAAAGACCAATTACTATTACCTACTATTCTAAAGTTTGGACACACCTACTCATCTTTATTATTTTTATTATTTTCCACATTCTTGAATAATAATGTAATCAAAACTGTGAAATCACCAAATGCAAGTATAGGAATCATGTAGTGACAAAAATGCTAAACAAATAAAAATGAATGTTTAAAAAATGACTCCTAAAATTGTAGCTTCTTCAAAGTAGCCACATTATGTATTTATTACAGCTCTGCACACTCTGTGCATTCTCTCATTCAATTTCATGTGTTTCAGTTAAAGTCAGAAGTTTACACATAAGCCAAATACATTTGAAATCTTTTACAAGTCCTGACATTTAATCGTAGAAACATTCCCTGTCTTAGGTCAGTTAGGATCAATACTTTATTTTAAGAATGTGAAATGTCAGGATAATATTGGAGAGAATTATTTATTTCTGCTTTTATATCTTTCATCACATTCCCAGTGGGTCAGAAGTTTACATACACTTTATTAGTATTTGGTATATTTGGCCTATAAATTGTTTAACTTGGGTCACAATTTTTGGGTAGCCTTCCACAAGCTTCTCACTATAAGTTGCTGGAATTTTGAAGCGGAGTCAGATTTGTAGGCCTCCTTGCTCGCACATGCTTTCTCAGTTCTGCCCACAAATTTTATATTGGATTGAGATCAGGACTTTGTGACTGCCACTCCAATACCTTGACTTTGTTTTCCTAAAGCCATTTTGCCACAACTTTGGATGTGTGCTTTGGGTCATTGTCCATTTGGAAGACATTTGTGACCGAGCTTTAACTTCCTGGCTGATGTCTTGATATGTTGCTTCAATACATCCACATAATTTTCCTTCCTCGTGATGCCATCTATTTTGTGAAGTGCACCAGTCCCTCCTGCAGCAAAGCACCCCCACAACATTATGCTGCTGCCCCCATGCTTCATGGTTGGGATGGTGTTCTTCGGCTTGCAATCCTCACCCTTTTTCCTCCAAACATAACGATGATCATTATGGCTATTTTGTTTCATCAGACCAGTGGTCATTTCTACAAAAATTCCCCATGTGCACTTGCATACTGTAGGAGCATTGGCTCCTTCCTTGCTGAGCAGCCTTTCAGGTTATGTCGATATATGACTTGTTTTACTGTGGATATAGATACTATAGTCTACCTGTTCCCTTTACAAAAAGCTTCACTATGATGTTGCGCTGCTAAGCGCTACGGGGAACAGATTTCGCTGTGAGCCGAGCTGAATAATGTGTGGAACACGTCAATGAACATTGACCGGAATTTATAGCTTCGGCTGATGTAATCATTAGATGCACCTGAGGCCAGGCTATAAATGGATACGTCACCAGGTGTCGTCAGAAACTCTTTTTTCAGAGCTATTCTGTTTCTGTCTGTTTCACAAACCCTGTCAAAACTTTCTTTCCTCTGTTAGGAGTTAGAATCAGTTAGACAGTGTGCAGTGAACTTTGTTCTTTGTTCTCTTTTCTCTTCTGTTTAGAAAATATGATATATATATTGTAGAGTATACAGGTCAGGTTTGGGGAATGTATGACTAATATTAATGATCGTAATCAATGATTAATCATACGGGTTGACCCGGATACCAATACATGTAAAAACGCCCCAAAAAGGGCTTATATAGTCCAGGAGTCTGCTTCAAATATAGATAATTAAACACAACGAATTATAATTAATTAGGAATATACATTATATGCAGACAGGCTATATTAATTTAATTAAACCCTCAATGGAATTGACCCGTAGGCTACCGCAACCAGTCAGTTCGTCCAGCGAACAGCTTTGCTAAATATTCCTGATCAATTCTCTTGACAGTTTATTCTTAGTTATAAGCTCACTCATCAAAGCACGTTAACTTACTTTGATAATATCAGCTCGTAGCTTAAAATCGCACATTAAAGAGGCTTTGCTTTATGATCAACAAACACAGACAATCAAGCATATAATTGGGTTTAATACAAGGAACTAGAATATATCACTACACTTGACAAACAGACACTTAACATGTAACATAAAATAAACAAAATAAATGCAGTAAGGGAAAGTAAAGAATTATTAGAGGTATGGCAAACTTATTACAACAGTTAACCCTTAAGAGCCAGCAAATGGAATTACACACTTTAACGCATTTGAATTTCAGGTGAAATAATACTTGCAAATAAACCTTCTGTGTGGCTGAGCAAGGCTGCGTGTGTGTCGTGTCCTCGTGGCGTTCTTGAGATGGAGGATTTCGGTTCGGTGTTTCCAGAGCGTGGAGTTGAAACTCACTTGAAGAGAGAGTTGAGGGGTGTTTCGGAGGGTTGCAGAAGAGATGTAAGAAAGCTTGAAGAGATCCAGGGGAAGTCCAAGGGAGGTTCAGAAGTGAAGTGGGGAAGTTGGGAGCAGCCAAGAAGAGAAGATAAGAGATCGAAGGGGCAGTGTTGATGCAAGTTATACCCTTGGAAAACGTGTCCCACCTCTCATTGGCTCGACCAATAAGAAGAGTGGAAGTTCCAGGCGGGAATTTGGTTTATTGCCCTTTGTTCTAAGAGTGTTCCTCTTAGAACTAGAAAATATTCTTGTAATACTAATATGTTGTTTTTATCGACATATCATGTACACAGACATTTCGATCTTCAAAATACCAAGTTATAGAGACCAAATGTGCCACACATATGATTTCGGTTAACCATAGTATGCAAAGTCTGAAACATTAACCCATTAGAGTTTGCAAGAAAACATAGACCAAACAACATTTAAGGGAAATCATGAGATGGAACATTAGATACATGTTAATACATTTATCACATGGATATATATATATATAGAATATATAGGATTAAAAAGGGTTCATTTCTCCTTCTCAGTAAGGATTGAGTGAGCATCAGCCCTCTCTAACATTCCTTTGGAGGTCGTAAAAGTCTACTTTATTTGGGCAGGAGAATGATTCCTTTGTCCCGTCAAGGCTCATTTGCATGTTTATGACCGGGTTTATGACGGTAAGAGATTTTGGGCTGAATGACTCAAAAGATGGTAAACATAGCCGAAATACAATTCTAAGGTGATCTTATATTTATATTCAGCTAGTCGTAAGGTTTAATTTGATACCAAGAAACGTGTATTTGGTACACTTAAAAAGGAATATACACTCTTCGGCTATTAAATATCAAGCCTCAGAGCTTTCTACACAAATGAAAACAATTCTACTAGTTTTGGTCTAACACCAGACACACAAAACATACGGGGATTAAAACATATTTCTTTAAAAATACGCATTTCTAGGTTTAACTGAAAAACACACACATTCTCTGTTGCCAACTTTTCACGTGCCCTTTTCTCACGTGGTGAAACACAGAGTGTCACATGTGCGGGGGTTTTTAGAAAGCACCACGAGGATCCTCTGTCAGTAGTTCATTGTCTCTTTGTCAATACATTTATTGTGCTCGTGGAGACTAGTCGGCGCTATTGCAGTAATTAGGGGAGTTGGAACAGTAAGTTCTTGTTTTCATGAACCTGCTGAGTTAATGATTATCCTTCATTGATTCCTCCAGACGCTACAATATATTTCTAAAAAAAGAGAGAATGACTGAAAGCCGCAAACGGTGCGTGTTCCCCTCTTCTCGCTCTATAGCTGAAGACGACACACATCAGTTTTTGCTGTTTGTTTGGGAGCACGCTGCTCTCGCGTTGCAGCAGGGTGGGTGCGAGCACTGCGATTTGCTTTAACAGGCAGAGTGCGTCGTGCTCGCCTCGCTTGCTTCCGGGAGTCAGCACTCTCGAAAAGAAGATTGTTCGTGGGGCTCTTGCATGGTTTTCGCTTAGAAGCAAGAGACGGGTTGATCCCTTTCTCTCACTCTCTCCCCAAACCCAGCTGTTTCTTCACATGATCTCGACGCTTCTCGGATCATGAGGTGGATCGCTATTCTCTTCCCGCCTCCGAGGTTTCTGTCCGCGATAAAAAATCTACGGAGGAATTGCTCAATGTTGTTACTCGTGCGGTTGCCAGATTGGTCTGGCCACGCGAAAAAGAGACCCCAAACGCTCCAAATTAGGGGATAGATTTTATCTTCCAGTCCAGATTTCCAGATTTTTCGCTCATGGAGAACCCCTAAAATATATATATATATATATATTTTTTTTCTTCCCGTGTTCACATACCCTCGACGTCATTATATTCGACTATCGTGGGAGCTGAGGCACGGCGGTATTCAGTGATGCCGCCGGTCGAAGAGACGCTTGCGGGCTATCTCTCGCCGGGCTCGGCATCGTCACTTAAGAAGCCCTCTCTCCCCTCAAAGCCTTGTAGGACAACCGCCACTTTAGTGGGAAGGGCTTATCAAGCAGCAGGTCAGGCTGGTGCTGCTCTGCACACTATGCTGCTCTGCAAACTATGCTGTTCCTCCCAGTTGGGTGTTTTCGCTGTTCCTGCATTTTATTCAGGACTCGAAACACTCGACAACCCCTCAATAGGAAGTGTTAAAATATAATACCCATCTCAGAGATCCTGGCAGCGTGGGAACTTCTGCCGGATATATTATTTTCTGTGGGTCTTATAAGGGCGTCAGGATTTAATTCACTCGCCGCTTTTCCGTGTTTCAACGGCATGTTCTCACTACCGTGAACCGGATTTCTTTTTATGTAAAAAAAATATATATATAACTCTATCTCCTGGTTAAAGGGGCCATGGTATGTGTTCCCCTTCCAGAGAGAAAGTTAAGTTATTACACTAAATACTTCCCGTTTCCCATGGAGGGTGAGGGGTGGCATCTGGCTTAGATCTTAAAGCTTGAACTACCCGTGGGTGTTCAAGTCCAAGATGATGCCTGTCAAGACGGTCGTGTCTCAAGCCCTACAACTCGTTTGGCTGGTCACCATCGATCTTATGACGCACTTCTATACTTCATTTAGAAGTTCTGCCACAACATGGAAAGTTCCTGAGGTTCACTTCCGGGGGAAAAGTCTTCCAGGGTCAGGTTCTTTCACTCAGCCTAGCCCTTTTACTCAAGCACATTCACAATGCATGATGTAGCTGGCTCCTTGAGACTCTGGGGCATCTGCATTCTGAATTATGTAGACGACTGGCTGATCCTAGCGCAGTTCCAGGAACTGGCAGTTCAGCACAGGGACATCGCCTTAGCTCATCTGTTTCTCTGGGGTTGAGGCTCAACGCCAAGAAAGCGCCCTCTCTCCCACTCAGAACACTGTCTATCGGGCATCGTATGGAGTTCAATCTCAATGCGGGCACAACTGTCTCCCGCTAGGATTGAGTCCATTTAGATCACCCTGAGCAAAGTCAGGCTAGGTCAAGGTTGCACTGTTATCAGTATCAATGATTTCCAGGTCTCAGGGCAAATGCGCCCACAGTGATCCCTCTGGACCTTCTGCTCATGAGACCGCTTTTGTTGTGGCCAAAAGCCAGGGATTTCTTCCAAGGGCCAAAACCCCTAGGCTAAATAGGGTTATGCGCCTCAGGCTTCGCTCCTTTCTATGTGGTTCAGACCCCGGTTTTCTGCCTTGGGTCCCACTCTAGGTGCGCCTTGTTGTCGCAGGCTGCTAATCGACAGATGCCTCCCTGATGGGCGGGTAGCGGCCTTAAGTGGTCGCCCAGCTTAAGGGGATAGGAGGGTCGCCAGCTCGGTTGTCACAGTCACTGTCTCGGGTTGATGGCTGTATTTCTGGCCCTGAAATACCTCCTCCTGAGGCTGCCATGTCTTGGTGCGGGTGGACAATGCAGCGGTAGCCTCTTACATAAATCATCAAGGAGACCCACGTTCTTGTCAGCTGTATTTCTGACACGTTGGGTTCTCCTTAGGGCCCAGGGCAAGCTCCTGTCACTCAGGTCAGTTATATCCCTGGATGCCCGTATATGGGAGCAGATTTACGGTCCAGACAGAAAATACCAACGGGGGAGTTAAGAACTCCACCCTAAGGTAGTAGTTGCCCAGAGTTCGCCAGCAAGGGTTTTTGCCTCTTACTGATAGCACCGCGCTGGCCGAACAGGGCTTGGTTCTCAGAGCTAATCTCTTCCCTCGATGGTTTGCCTTGGGCGATTCCGAACACGAAGGATCTTCTATCTCAGGCACAGGGCAATATTTCATCCCTGCCCCGAATCCACTTGGAACAAGTTTGGGTGAGATCTTAGGGCAGAAGAGGACCTCTTTGCCTCTATGAATAGCGCAATGTCTCCTCTACATCTCCCTGAAATCACCCAGCCCCCTTGGGTCTGGACATTAAGACACATGCATGACCCAGAATGCGTCTGTATGCGTTTCTTTCCCCGGTTTCTCTGCTCCCGGGAGTCTTGGCAGTGTTCACCAGCAAGGGTCTTGCCTCCTATTAATGGCTCTGCGCTGGCCGAACAGGATATGTTTCTCGGAGTTAATACCTCTCCTCGACGGCTCGCCTTGGGCGATTCTGAATAGGGAGGACCTTCTCATCCCTGGCCCGAATTGTGAAACCTTTCATGTCTGGCCCCTAAGGGTACCAAATGAGGTTCACAGGTTTTTCTCTTGAGGTTATCGAGACCATTTCAAGTGCTAGGGCTCCCTCCACTTGGAACTGATCTGGGTAGATTTTTCAGGGCAGAAGAGGACCTCTTCGCCTCTGTTGATAGCGCAATGTGTCCTCTACTTCTCCCCTTGGGGTGGGGGGGGGGGGCTGATTGTGGTAACTCACAAATGCACCTGCATGCGTTTCCTTCTACTAAAGTTCATATTACAGAACCAGCTAACTGCCAGTTTGCTTCAGTTCTGGATTTTCTGTAGAAAGAACTGTCAGCGGGCACTTGCCTCACCACTGCCAGGTTCTATGTGGTCACTGCGGTTTGCCATGGCTTGGTGGGCGGGGTGCCCTCTAAGAGGCATCCTTTCTTAGAATTTTCCCCAGCTATGACCAAAAGCATTCTTTGCACCCTCACTTTGGGTGAGGACCATTATTGCCCGGGCCTATGAGACATGCAGTCAAGCTTCGCCAGGACATTTTAGGGCGCACTCTACCAGAGGGCTCTCCTCTAAAACCTTGGCTAGAGGTCTCCCTCTGCAGCAAGTTTGTGATGCGGCAGGTTGTCCTCTACGCACACATTCATTAGACTTTTATAGTTTGGATGTTGTGCCACTCCGGGCTCTTATGCCCTTGATTCGACATCTCAAGCTCATGTCTGGACAAGTTTGTGATGCGGCAGGCTGGTCCTCTCTGCTCACATTCATCAGTTTTTATGACAAGTTTGTGTTGCGATAGGGTTCTCTTCGCACACATTCATCAAACTTTAGATGCTTTACTACTACCCCAGACTCTTATATCCTTGAGTCGACAACTCAGCCCATGCCTAAACAAGTTTGTGATGTGGCAGGCTGGTCCTCTCCGCACACATTCATAAAAATGTAATGGCTTAGAAGTTTATGCTACTCCGGGCTCTTATGCCCTTGAGTCAATATCTCAAGCTCATGTCTGAAACCTCTCGTGTTTTTGTGAGTACACTGCACAACCGTAGGGGTCCGGACAGCCCCCAGTGCGGCAGCGTGGGTATTGCGTTCCCCATAGCGCTTAGCAAAAGCGCAGCATCATAGTGAAGCTTTTTGTAAAGGGAATGTCTGCACAACCGTAGGGGTCCGGACAGCCCCCAGTGCGGCGGCGTGGGTATTGCGTTCCCCATAGTGCTTAGCAAAAGCGCAGCATCTCGTTCTATTTTTTTCAGGGAACAAGGTTTACACATTTTACCCGATACGTTTCTATTATTAAAATATGCCTTGTGTATGGCTTTTCATAATAATAGCCTATTATTATTATTATTATTATTATTAGTAGTAGTAGTAGTAGTAGTATACAATTATTATTTAAAAAAAACATACTTTTATTCTTTTTTTTCTGACCAGATGAAGCAGAATTTGTAGGCAACATTAACTGTAGAATATGTTGTTGTTTCTCCTGGTATTTCTGATATTAATATCTGCATGAAATAGAATTTACATTTGCCTGTGCATGTATATGTAAGGGGGTTAAGATGGGAAAGGAGGAGGCGAGAACCAGCTTGTCAATACAAATAATAATTTAATGAAACAAAACCAAAACACACAAACATCAACACACACATGACGGACATGCCCGTAATTCTCTCTCAATCGAACTGTCGTCACCGGCCGCCTTTATCCCTAGGGCGCCCCATCAGGCCGATTGGGGACTGGGCGTGCGACATTCTAGCCTGGCCCCGCCACCCTCTGCTCCACAGTATAAAAACATTATTTTGAAGGCAGGAGGTGCCAAGCAAAATGGGAAATTTCAAGCATACTTTTTTGATGTGAATAATAAATGCAAATTCAAACATTACAAGAAATTAAAATAAAATCAACATGGCCTGCAAACCCGTAAATGTCCCGTAAGTCTATCAGGAATTGTTTACAATATTAAACAATATTATTTATTTTAAATAATAATAATAATTTTAAATTTATATATATTCATAAATCCATTATAATTTTGGGAAATGTTTAATTAAAATATCGCTTTATCCTTGTGCTTTTTGGATAATCGGTCATACAAATATTTGTTTAATTATTCAGATGAATCCGTTATTTGTTTTGAAGTCATTATCCGTGCCTTTACAAATAAGGTATTTGGCTTCGGGCACATCCCTAATATCTTATATTCACTGTGCATTATTACACTGAAAGCAACATTTTCCAGTTTTTGGATGCATCCATTGACTCTCAGAGGCTTTATATGGAGTTAGGATGAAAATAAGGGGCATTTCTAACTGTTCTGAGATCAGTGCAGACAGACCGCACACTAGAGGTTAAGTAATTTACTAAATGGGGAGCATCCTATAGCTCTCTATATAGATAAGTGCATTCTCCTAAAATATGATTAGAAGTTCAGTTTCAGGTTACAGATGATGTTTGGATCACTCAACATGTTTGGCAGGCATGGGACAATGGAAATCAGTGTATAGATTCAGAATTATGTAATGTATAACTGTAAATGCTGTTGCATAAATATTTTTTAGACATGCAGGCTAGGTTAACTGGTGTCTCCAAAAAAAACTGCCCTGGGTGTGAGTGTGAGTGTGAGTGTGAGTGTGAGTGTGAGTGTGAGTGTATGTCTGTCTATGTGTGGCCCTGCGATGGACTGGCCCCCGCCTTTCGCCCAATGTTAGCTGGGATAGGCTCCAGCCCCCTGTACACAGGATAAGCGGTTGACGATGGATGGATTTATTTGATGTTTGGGGTTCAAATCTGAGGTTATTTGATGTATAATACAATTATTGTTAACAGATAAATTAAAATAAGGCACGTCACTGCATTTAGAGGAAGTAAAAGAAAAGTTCCCGATGGACTGCGGATGAGCAGATGCTTCACGAGGAAATATTGGACTTAAGCTTATAATTAATGATGTCTGATGTTAAGCAGACATTAAAAAGGGACTTTCGGAAACTTTAGAGACTCAAGGACTATATTTTTCATGACAAGCAGCCAACGAGTTCTCACGGTGTGTACGAAGGGTGTCTAAATCGTGAGCAAGGAGTGTGCATCAGATACGTGCCCAATTAATAAACGCCCATTTCAAGGAACCGACCTGTGTCTTGCGTTGTTGTGAAGAGAGCTACAGTGAGAACTCGACTGCTCATCACGGGTAGGAGAGATGATGACGATGAGACCGCCGCGGATTGCCGATCCGCCGCGGTCAGATAGGCAATTACTCATTGTCGGCATAGCGATTGCCAGCACAGCAATTAGACTGTGTTGAAAGTGCAACATTTCAATCTAAAATCAGAAAGTGCTCTGCCACAATCAAGTTAAGGTGGCGTGAGAAGTGGTTTAACTTGAAAATTGCAACAAGACTCAAGTCTATTAACCTACTGCATACTGTGTTTAGCCTACATGTTTGATGATAAATCTGATATGCTGGTGTTTAATTGTAACATGTCTCAAAGCTAAAGAAAAATGACATTATTATAAATTGAGATTTTACTATTTTGCTCCTATGAGAAGTAACCAAGCTTAAAGGGCAATTTAAGGGAAATTTAAAAAAGGAAATCTACTGATGTGAAACCTGTTTTCTGCAAAGGATAAGCGATTTAATTAATTCGAGGCTCTATATTGCATTACACATTTTGCTAAATAATTTGCAATTGTTTATATCTTGTTTTGAAAAGGTTAATTTGAGGTTTAGATAAGTTTACCTGTTGAAACATTTATCTGGATGCAATATTGAAGTCTGTATTTAGAAAATTGCAACCTGTTTGACTATTTACATTTAGGTTTACTGAAATATTACACTTTACACGTAGCCTAACAGTAGCCTAATTTTATTGAAGATAAGTAGTAAAATACATTCCATAGCAATTCAAGTCATTTCAAAATGTCTAACACAAGCACTGAGAATTGCCATAAAAATGCCAAATCATTCGCTCATCCTGAAGTTACAGACACTAAACCGGCAGAAAATGTGGAAAAACTGCGAAGAAGCAAAAGGACCCGAACTCTTACAGAAAAGGGAAGGGAACTTCAAGTTGAAATGTTGAAGAGTGTACAGCGTCGGTACAGAATTATCTATGAAAAATGGAGGTATTATGCACGATTAGGCAAGGAAATATTGTCTGATGAGGCTTCCCAAGATGAGCTGAATGAGTTGATCAAGAATATAGAAAGCACCCATTCCAAGATAAAGGTCATTTATGAAGAACTACGTAGAGTACAAACTCCTGAACCAGACCTGCGACGCAGGGTTGACACGTGCATGTCGCTTTCAGGATTCATTATTCGAAAAGCACATAAGCAACTTGAAGGGTATGCCGCAGATGAAGTGGAAGAACCTTGGCCTGATGTTGGATCTATCCTAGACTCAACAGGCTCTTTATCAAAATCAATGTCTCTTTGATCAAAATGTAGTTCAGCCCACTCCAGCATTACCTCAGTCAAAAGAAACAAGGCTCCAGCTGAAGCTGCTGCCTCCCAGGAAGTTTTGGAAGTGTTGGATGTTCAAGAAAGGGAAGCAAAAGATCTTCAAAGGCTAGAGATTTAAAGTAAACTACGTTTAGCACGGTTCAAATCTGAGAACCTGGCTATACAACAAGCAATACAGGACAAGTGTATAAAACTTGAATGCTTAGAAGAAGTGATGAAATTGAATGCTGCAAGAGCTAAAGTAAGGGTCTATGATCAAGTGGAAGGACATTTTGAAGCAATTGATTTGCTGCATAATATTGAAACAGCAGGAGAGATTCGAGTTCCTGACCTTACCATCCTGGCAGCCATTCCTCAATTCTTGCCAGACACGACCCAAGTCCTCCAGGCCTCAAGTCCCCCCTTCATTCCTCAATCTCTAGTGGTTACAAGTCAAGCTCCTGATTCCCTAATTCCACAATGGGAATCTCAAGTTCCACCAACTTCAATGCTTATGCCTCAATTGCAAAACAGCTCTGATTTGGTCAAAGTGCTAACAGAAGCTATGAGTGCCAACCGTGTTCCAACACCAGAGCCTGCACCGGAGACCCTTTGAAATTCAAAGACTGGCGACTATATTTCGAAACGCTAATAGACAGGAAAAACATCCCAAAGAACGAAAAACTGTATTACCTAAGAAAATACTTGGGTGGCGCTGCAAGGAAAGCCGTTGAAGGATTCTTCCTACTAGGCACCGAAGTAGCATACGACTCTGCCTGGAAGCTGTTGGAAAAACGTTTCGGAGACCCATTTATAATTGGCAAGTCCTACAGAGACAAGCTGCATGGCTGGCCAAAGATAAGCTCAAAGGATGGTTGCGAACTAAGAGAATTTACAGATTTCCTTAAGAGCTGTGAAGCTGCAATGCCCCACCTTAAGACATTAGAAGTTCTTAATGACTGCAATGAGAATCAAAACTCCTGCTGAAATTGCCAGATTGGTTGGTGTCCAGATGGAACCGCAAGGTTATGGAAGTCAGACAAGTAAACGCTGGATACCCACAATTCAAGGAGTTCGTAGACTTTTGTTGTAGAAATTTTGATACTCATTGATCAGTAATAGTCATTTCAAGGGAATGCCCCTGTGTCTGAGGAATGCAGAGGAGGAGGATCTGCTTCTGTGGGAGACCTTGGGAAAAGAGGTATAAAAAACAAGTCAGCCTTCAGCATCTCACTCATGGCACAGATTAATTCCTGTGTAATGACTGGGTCCTTCTTGCAAGAATAAATTCTTTTAAAAGACTGTTTGATTCAGAGTGTCTCTTACGCAGTGATAATGGTTGGTTAATAATTTTTTGCCACAACAATTTGGTGTCAGAATAATGGGATTCCTTTGAAGTGCCTTCTGGGCCTGAGAGCGGACGGTGTTTGACCACCTGGAATGAGAAGTTCCAGCTCTACCTCGTAAGCTTAAGAGAGAGGGGCCGACCACATCAGGGCCAGGAGAAACTCCACTGGAATCAAATGAAAACAAACCCGTGGCAACCCAAATATCTCTGATAAGAGACGACAAAATTATTTTCTTTTGGTATAAGAGTGAGTGAACCATAGTGGCTGAGACTGTTTTCTGTGGTGCGAGTACAAGAGGTTCTCGAGCAGAAACTGAGACCTATGAACAGGTCAAGAGGTTTTCTAAACAGAGACTGAGTTCTCGCAAAAATTGTTGCTGGAGCATACTCCAGAGAAAGATTTTGAGTAAACCGTAATTAACAAAGCACTAGGGAGTGCACCCTTAGCTGATCTTCGGTTAAGAAATCAGATCTGTTGGAGACGTCCGACAGATTATTAGACATGCGTCGAACGGTAAATCCACAGAGGAACAGAAACAGCCAGTATGGGGATTTCTCAAAGCAAGCTTGCCAAATTTGATACACCAGTTTTCTGTCAAATGAGAAAAAACTATAGGAGAAAATGTATGCAGGACATAGAGAAACTGATCAAGTACCATGATTTCCCCAGGGGAGGGAACACTGAGCACGACTAGACTGAGAGTGGTGCGAGAATCAGTGGAACAGGGCAGCGAGGCACAAAGAGGTTGTTATGGCTGCGTTCAACATGTGTGTAAAAAATGTGAACAGACAGTGGGCTGTTGGCTTAAGGAAGCAGATAGAAGAGAACAAAAGCAAATGCAGAAAGAATTAGCTTGTAGGAGAATTACCCCGACCTGGACGGCTCTCCGCCCAGAAGACAAGCACCACAAGCAGCTTCTCCCGACTCGGACAGTGAAGGAGACCTGAATGAACTTTTTTCTTGGACCTGAGATCGCGCAAGCTTTGAAAACAAGTTACATTGAATGGAAGAGCGGGCGGCTGACCTCCACCCTGGCACACGCTGTGCACGCAGAGGAACAGCTGCTGACAAAGAAAGACAAGGGGGAGAAAGATCTTCAGCTGGCAGTTGTGTGACTACAATCTAATGTCAGTACATCGAAACCACAGCAAAATTGGTCCGACAAAAAGAAGAGAGGCTTCAGAAATCAGCGGAAGTGGAATTGCAGCTTGTGTGAGACTGACGACCATGAGTTCAGAGAATGCACAAAATGCAAACTGTGCAAACAAGAGGGACACTGGGCTACAGAATGTCCGGGGAAGAGAAAGGCAGACTGAAGCAGAGCAGAGAGCAGCGAGGAGGGTGGTCGAGCTGAGGGTGATCAGCTGTTGGCTACAGAAAAGGGAAGTGAAATTTTTTTAACCACACACATATACAACACGCACACATACACTGATTTACATACTGCTCTCTGCAATGAAGACAATGCTTGCAAATCTTTGAGTGTGACTGATGAAGCTTTATGTGATAATGTTTCGGATGAATGTTTGAGGATGTACAAAAGTTCACGGTTTTTACAAATGCCTAGATATCAAATGTTAGTTGATGGAACATTAATAGATTTTTTGGTAGATTCTGGTGCTAGCAGTTTTACTATACGACCATGTGACTTGCCATGTGTACCAAAACTGACAGGTTCAGTGCATGATAGCACTTTGGCCTCTGACCATTTGATTTCTGAAAAATTCACAGTGCCCTTGGAATGTGAGACGGAGAAAGGGAGAACATTTAAACATGCGTTTCTGTGTTCAACAGCTTGTCCGGTACATCCAATGGCCAGAGATTTAATGTGTGAATTGAATTTGACCCTTACGGGGGTTCCTTTGGAATTAGCATTGAGGAATAACCACAAATATGTTTAAATTTCAACCGCAGTGGGCATATGAATGGCGTGTGAAAAATTATGATTGGGCAAAAATGATCTTGAATTTGGCAAAGGATCGAACAATGTAATTTAACACAGAAAATATGACGCCTGACCAATTGCATTGCACGTCACATGTCGTAATTGAACAGGAACCACAATATGAGGAGGGGTGGTTTAACGGGGTAGAAAATGAGACTGTGAAATTTGATACGATTTTCTGGACAGAAAATGTGTGTGCGCTCTCAGCTTGCCTGACAGAAAAACAAATGCAGTTCTATTTGATAGCAGGGAACACTGCCACACTTAATCAGCGACCAAAGCCAAAGAGCAGCTGTCAGCAGATCTGGGCCCCTTTGTGAGACAATGCATAAAAGCAACAGATTGGGCTGAAATAAGTGCAGAAGTGAAACACAGGAAAAGTGTAGGAGCATTTATGTCAAAATGTGATTTTGAGATTGAAGTGCAGTATGTGAATGATTTGTTGATCTGTGCATGTGATGAAGCTACGTAGGTGAGCTGACTCTGTGTCCCTTTTGAAGCACCTAGAAGGAGAGGGACACAAAGTCAGTCTTTCAAAATTGCAGTTTGTGAAACAGGAAATAAAGTTTTTGGGACATGTTATCAAACCAAACAGTAAATCCATCTGTGACAAACGTGTACAGGCCATAAAAGATGTGCCAAAACCAATTACGAAAAAACAATTATTGTCATTTTTAGGAATGTGTGCTTATTGTCGTACATTTATTCCTAATTATGCCATTCCTGAACAGCCTTTACGAGCCCTGATGACAGGGAAAGGGCTGAGGTCATGTGACAAGCTTGTTTGGACAAGCGAAGCCGAGGAGGCATTTGCTAACATGAAAGTACAAATGGCTCTGGCTCCCACTTTGGGTCTACCAGATGTAAACAAACCGTTTGTTCAGATGGTTGATGAGAATATGGGTTTATGACTTCTGTTCTTTTGCAGACTCATGGAGACAGACCTGTGGCATATTTTTCAACCAAACTTGATGCAGTAGCAGCAGGTCTACTACACTGTTTGAGGTCTGTGATGTACTGGCATCCAGGGAATTTGTGGGGTATTCTGATTTAACTTTGATGGTCCCACACGCAGTCTCCATGATTTTGCAAGAACAGAGAACGTCAAATTTATCTACAGCCCGATGGCTGAGGTACCACACAATTTTATTGGACATGCCAAACATAACTGTTAAAAGATGCACAACTTTGAATCCTGCCACCCTCCTCCCCACAGAGCAGGATGGCGAGGAACATCACTGTTGTCTGTCAGCGCTTGAACAGGTGTGCACACCGCGTCCAGATCTATTAGACACGCCATTAGACAATTGTGACAATATCCTCTTTGTGGATGGGTCGGCTTCCAAAACAGGAAGGAATAAGGTTGGTTATGCGATAACCACTGAATTTGAGGTCGTGACATCTGGCAAACTGCCATCAAATTATTCAGCTCAGGCAGCTGAACTGGTTGCTTTAACAAAAGCATGTAAACTTATGGCAGACAAATGTGTGACAATTTACACAGATTCGCGTTATGCCTTTGGGGTAACACACGATTTTGGTGCTTTATGGAAGCACAGAAAATGTCTGAAGTCAGATGGTCGTCCAATATTAAACGCATCTCTTGTGTCTGAGCTTTTGGAGGCCATTTTTTACCAGACAAGGCCATTCTTTTACCAGACAAGGTCGCGATTTGCAAATGCGCAGCGCACACTAACGATAACTGTTCGGTCTCAACAGGAAACGCACGAGCAGACGCGGCAGCGAAGGCCGCAGCAGCGATGGAAACAAAAGAGACTACGTGTGCTTTGATATCTGACAATAACCTCAACATTTCTTCTTGTTTACAGAGCATGCAAACTTTTTCCACAGGCGAGGAGAAAAACAAGTGGAAGGCGGCTGGCTGTAGCTTTAAGGAGAATGTGTGGATGAGCTGTGATGGCATGCCTTGTTTACCCAAACACTTCTTTCCTCATTATGGAAAGTTGATACACGGGTTAGACCATGTTTCAAAAGAGGGGATGGTTACGCAAATGAAAGAATTGTGGTTTACAAAGGGTTTCACGATATTTCCTGAAACTTTTTGCAAAAGATGTGTCATTTGTAACACACATAACGTGGCAAGAGGGATAAAAACACCTATAGTATCTCAACCACCATCTGGGGGGCCTTTTGAGTATCTGATGATGGATTACATCGGGTTAACCCATTGTGAGAAACAGAAATACTGCCTGGTAATGGTTGACATGTGGTCCAAATGGGTTGAGGCCTTCCCAACCTCGAAACAAGACTCGGCAGCAGCAGCGAAAGCTCTTTTAATCGAGATTGTTCCGAGATGGGGAATTCCAAGAAAAATCAGCTCGGACAATGGGACACACTGTCAATGAAGCAATAAAGCAGGTGAGTCAGTTTTTGGGAATTGACATGAGAACACACTGGAGTTACCATGCCGCCAGTGGAGGTGCTATTGAGAGGGAGAATCAAACAATCAAGAACAAATTGGCTAAGTGCTGTGAGGAAACTGGGCTCATATGGGTTAAAGCACTCCCAATTGTGTTGATGTACATCAGAATGAGAAAAAGAGTACAAACAAATTTAAATCCATTTGAAATAGTCTTTGGTAGACCACCATTCATGGGAATAGAGGGGGCAAAGGCTGCAACACAAAGATCTGTGTGAGAATGACATGTTGAATTATCGCAAAGAAATGTCTTCTCTGTTGTCCAGTGTTTGTGTTCAGGTGAAAGCTTCTCAGGGGAAGGTTGCTGAAACCTTCCTGCATAAGATCAGGCCTGGCGATTTCGTTGTGATTCGTGACCTGAGGAGAAAGAGCTGGAAGACGAAAATGTGGCTGGGACCATTCCAAGTACTACTGACGACTCACACGGCAGTGAAGGTCGCAGAGAGAGCTACATGGGTTCATGCCAACCACTGCAGCAAAGTTCCGCCCACATCGCAGGAGAATCAGCAACAGGAGGAGATTGTTCCGAGTGAATGTCAATAAACGCCGAGATCAAGTTTGAACACCGAGTACCACTATCAGTGGAAGAGCAAGGCCAACCACAGAGAATAACACGGCCTGTGTGCAGAGTGAACCCCATCGTGTGGTCACAAGCAGTAATCATCGTGAAAAGGTACGAACTGAAAAGAATTCAAGAACAATGCGAGACAGTTTAAAGCAGGATGGTCTGACTGCAGGGTCAGAATCAACGTGAAGGACAGAACAGCGGACAACTGTACAGCCGTCATCAACGACAAAGAAGTCAACTTCACATGCCCATTCTGCAAGCCACATGAAAATTCACCTGCAGCAGTGTGGGTGTGTGGCAACAGGGCATTTCATCGGATGCCAAAGAAATGGTCAGGGTGTTGTTATCCAGCTTTGATGAATGTAGGTACATCTGTGTATTTGCCAAACAAGGCACCTGGGGTGGGTGCAACGGTAACAATTAATAAGATAAATGGGCTAGCATGGACAGTATTAGCAATAGCTAATAGCACAGAAAATGCTTTGACAATGATAAATGATGAAATGAAACAGTTAAGAGATGTGGTCATTCAAAACAGGTTGGTTCTTGATATGTTAACTGCAGAGAAAGGGGGAGTTTCCAAAATGTTGGGAATGTCTTGTTGTTTCAATATTCCAGATTACAGTGACAACATCACAACATCACATGTTTTTCCTACTTAATCTGTGCACTATTTCTTGTTTATACTGAGGTGACTGAGGGTCTGATTTCCATGTCAGAAGTGCAGTAACAGTGTTTACTCATTTAGCCCAGCTTCAGATAAAGTCTTTACTTGCTTTATCTGAAGCAAGTAAAGACTATCCTCACAAAAAAAAAACAGCCTAAGCTTTTTTACTTTTTCCAAATGTTATTTCACAAATGTTTAAGAGAGTGATAATTTATGCGAAAATCAGAGAAGAACAGTGTAAGTGTGATGATATGACTAAAATTTGTCTTATTGTTTATTATTGTGAATGATAAAAAGCGGGGAATTGTTGTAGAAATTTTGATACTCATTGATCAGTAATAGTCATTTCAAGGAATGCCCCTGTGTCTGCGTGAATGCAGAGGGGAGGATCTGCTTCTGTGGGAGACCTTGGGAAAAGAGGTATAAAAAACAAGTCAGCTCTCCCCTTCAGCTGCCTCACTCATGGCACAGATTAATTCCTGTGTAATGACTAGGTCCTTCTTGCAAGAATAAATGATTTTAAAAGACTGTTTGATTCAGAGTGATAATGGTTGGATAATAATTTTTGCCACAACACTTTCTATCAAAGGAAGCAGATCTTGCTTGCAATCCCGTGATCCTCTATACAAGCTTTAAGAGTTTGGAAAGCGAGAAACCAAAATACCCACGAAATCAAACCATTCATGCAAAGACATTGTACGCAAACACAACAGAATACTATCGCATCATGCATATTTTGTAAAAGAACAGGACATGTCCTAGCCAAGTGCCGAAAGTTCGGTGAGAAGACCGTTCAAATCGTGTTAAGTTTGTTCGTGCAGAGAAGCTTTGCTTTGGATGTTTGCAGACTCGTCATCATTCAAGAAGATGTGATAACAAGAACCCATGTGAAAGGTGTCAGAAGAGACATCCGACATGTTTGCACGACGACAATTCAAAGAATATCAAAGATCTGCAACTCGGAAGGGAGATGACAATTCAAAGGACAAAACGGACAACAGAGAAATAGCTGCAGCAGCAATTACCAATGCAGTTACACAAGAAAGCCTAAGCACACAAACATCCACAATTGTACCTGTCTGGGTCTCATGCACAAATCGACCAGATCAGGAAATCCTTGTCTATGCACTTTTAGACACGCAGAGCGACACAACCTTTATATTAGACGAAGTGGCACAATACCTTAATACTAACAAAGAGAATGTCAGTTTGCAGCTATCCACAATGTCTGCAAAGTCAACAGTTATACCTTGTCAGTAATTGACAAATCTACAAGTCAGAGGGTACAACTCAGAGAAAAGGATTCCATTGCCATCAGTTTTCACACAAGAGTTCATACCGGCAAACAGGTTACATATTCCAACTTCAAAAACAGCTCTAAAATGGCCTCATCTGGAACGATTGGCAGAAAAGATTCCACCACCTTTGAATTGTGAAGTAGGCCTTCTGATCGGCTATAATTGTCAACAAGCACTTCTTCCCAAGGAGGTCTTGGCCGGTGAGGAAAATCATCCTTATGCACAGCGAACTGATCTTGGCTGGAGCATTGTCGGCTGCTTAAACACAGCAAGCGACTACAGTAATGCAATAGGAATCAGCCACAGAACCTTAGTGCTACAAGTAATGCCCACAGAGAAGCCATCACCTGAGCTAAAGAGAGAAATACACTTTGTGTGCAGAACTCATGTCAAAGAAGTCATTCCAACAGACATTATCAAGGCTCTCGAATCCGATTTCTCAGATAACACTGTAGATGATAACCCAGTTTCTCAAGAAGATATTCTCTTTTTATCTAAGGTGAAAGAAGGTATAAGGCAAAGAGAAGACGGCCACTACGAACTACCGCTTCCTTTCAGGACTGACAAACCTAATTTCCCAGACAATAAACAGTGTGCAGTTCATAGGCTCACCTCATTACAGCGACGTCTGAGAAGAGACAAACAGTATTACAAGGATTATGTCCATTTCATGAATGACATAATAACCCGAGGAGATGCTGAGAGGGTTCCAAAGCTTGAACTTGACAACCAACCAGCATGGTATATTCCGCACCATGGAGTCTACCATCCCCACAAACCATGGAAGATCCGTGTAGTTTTTGATTGTTCGGCGCGCTTCAAAGCAACCTCCCTAAACGACCACCTCTTAACTGGTCCAGACCTGACCAACACATTAGTTGGAGTGCTATGTCTATTTAGAAAGGGTCCTATAGCCATAATGTGCGACGTCTAAAGAATGTTTCATCAATTTCACATTGCAAAGGTATATCAAGACTACCTGAGATTCCTCTGGTGGGACGAAGGTAATCTAGACTCCAAAACCTCTGTGTATAGAATGGAGGTACACCTGTTTGGTGCAGCTTCACCACCCCCGTCTGCTCAAACTTTGGACATAAGCATCTAGCATCACAGGGTCATGGAAAATTCAGCGAAGAGTCCATTAAGTTCATCCAGAGAAGCTTTTATGTCGACGATGGCTTAACAAGTGTAAAATCACCTGCCGAAGCCATACATCTAGCTTTGTGCTGAACAGGCAACCTTAGGCTGCACAAATTTGTGTCCAACAACAAAGAAGTGATAGCCGCAATACCACCTGAAAAATGTGCCCAGACGAAAGATTTAGACATGGCTTTAGGAGAACTTTACATTGAGAGAGCACTAGGAGTGCAGTGGTGTGTTGAAGCAGATGAATTCCAATTTAGGGTCGTAGTCAAGAAAAATCCCATGAAAAGGAGAGGAGTACTCTCAACCGTCGCCTCAGTCTATGATCCACTAGGGTTTGTCACCCCTTTCCTACTAGTTGGCAAACAGATTCTTCAGATGCTATGTAGAGACAAAGCAAGCTGGAACGAAGATCTCCCCGGGCACATTCTGCCAAAATGGGAGTCATGGCTTAGAGACTTACCTTACTTGGCAGTCTTAAAGATTCCAAGAAGCTATCTTCCATTACACTTTGACGAGGTTGTGTTATATGAGCTTCACAACTTTTCCAATGCAAGTTTCAATGGATATGGTGCATGCTCCTACCTCCGCGCAATAAGCAAAACAGGGTAGATCAGTTGCTCACTCGTCATGGGGAAGGCAAGAGTGGCCCCTTCTAAACTGACTACTATACCAAGACTTGAATTATCATAGGCTGTGACTTCAGTCCGCAATGGCGACGTCATCAAAAGGGAGATTGAGATTGAAAACCTGCAAGAGTATTACTGGACTGACTCAAAAGTGTTCCTCGGCTATGTGAACAACGACGCTAAGAGGTTTCACACGTTCGTAGCCAACCGTATCCAATGCATAAGATCTAGTACATCACCTAAACAATGGCGACATGTCAGTTACGAAAATAATCCCTCTGACTATATGCCTCAAGAGGACTGAGCGCAGTTCAGCTGAAGGAGTCCAGCTGGCTGAAAGGACCCAATTTTCTGTGGCAACGGAATCTTCCACATGAAGAGGAAATGGTGGGAGAAGTAGAAATGACTGACCCTGAGCTTCGCAAAGCCTATGTTTATGCAGTCAAATCAAAAGAAGTGAGTTCAATAGTAAACTGCATCATTAAATTCTCAGATTGGTCCAGAGCAGTAAGGGCTGTCGCCAGGCTCAGTAGGTTTGCCAGGGAACTTAAGAGACTTAAGCCAAGAACGAATGAGGCAACAAGCCTTGAAGAAAGAAGAGAAGTGGAAATCTTCATCATTAAGTTGGTACAAGAAGAAGCCTTTGCAGAGGACATCCATAAAATCAGGTTTCAGAAAGAAGGTATCTTGAACAAGAGCAATAATTTACGACAGTTAAATGCATTCTTGGACAAGAATAATATCCTCAGTGTGGGAGGATGTCTATCCCAATCAACCTTGCATCATGACGTAAAACATCCTGCAATACTTCCGAAGAAATCTCATGTGTCAACCTTACTTGTCAAACATCATCATGAGCATGTACACCACCAAGGTAGGGGCATGACCATGAACGAATTACGTGCAAACGGAATATGGATCTTAGGATGTGGAAACGTTGTCTCTTCTCACATTCACAAGTGTGTAAAATGTAGAAGATACAGAAGAACTACTGAGATTCAACAAATGGCAGATCTGCCGGAAGAGAGAACCAAGACATCCCCCCCCTTTACACACTGTGGTCTAGATTGTTTTGGCCCCTTCATCGTAACGGAGGGAAGAAGGGAAAACGATAGGGATTGTTGTTTACCTGTCTATGCTCTAGAGCGGTACACATAGAGACACTAGATGACCTGACAACATATGCCTTCATAAATGGGCTTCGAATGTTTGTGGCTATTAGAGGACCTGTTCGCCAATTAAGATGCGATCAGGGAACACATTTTATGGGTGCTATAAGAGAGTTTTCTGAGTTGCTCAAAGGGATGGATCAAGAACGTCTATGAGCAATCAGTTGTGAATCTGTGATGAATGTCCCAACAGCAAGTCACATGGGTGGAGTCTGGGAGCGACAAATTCGAACGATCAGAAGCATCCTGACTGACATGCTCAACAAGTCCGCAAGCAGACTCGACACCACAACTCTCAGGACATTTCTTTATGAGACAATGGCCATAATCAACAGCAGACCACTAAGTGTTGAACATCTTCACGATCCCACAGGTCCCGAACCTCACTCCCAACCACATACTAACTATGAAATCCTCAATCATTCTGTCTCCTCCAGGACAGTTCGGCAAAGAGGACCTCTATCTGCATAAAAGGTGGAGAAGAGTGCAGTTCTTAGCCAATGAATTCTGGCAAAGATGGAAACGGGAATACCTGCTAAATCTCCAACAACGACGGAAATGGCAAAGTACATCGCAAAATTCACAAGTAGATGACATTGTGATTCTACAAGATGACAGTGCACAAAGAAATGAATGGGAGATTGCCAGAGTGGTAGAAGCTCACCCTTGTGCAGATGGCATTGTGCGAAAACTGAAGCTATTAGTCAGTGACACTACACTTGTTAAAGGAAAGGCACTCACTAGATCAGTCTACCTAGAAAGGCCTATTCACAAGGTAGTTACTTTACTTGAAGCCAACTAAGTCAAATAAATAAGGTTACACTCATTCAGGTGCAAAACATTTATTGGTTTCTTTCATATTTGTTTTGAAGAAAATCCCACATTCCTGGTCAATGAGTGATTTTGATTCAGAGACCATTTTGGTGGGAGTGTAAATGCTGTTGCATAAATATTTTGTTTATGATGCACAATTGATAATTGATTCATAATTCATTCCATAATTTCATGTAATAATCTATTTTATGTTTGGGGTTCAAATATGAGATTATTTGATGTTTGTTTGTTTGTATACTTTATTGTCCTTTTTCAGGAAATTTGTCTTTGACTCAAATCTGCATTAATACACAACATACATACAACAAATGGACTCAAGGCTGCATAATATAACAAATGCACACACAAACTATAAACCTACATTACTGCATCTTGCTATTTAACATATAAATTGATAGAGGAATAAAGGATTTTTTATAACGGTTACTCTTACACAGTGGGACTCTATACCGTCTCCCTGATGGCAGCAACTCATACATTGGAAATAAAACATGGCTGTTATCACCTACTATTGTCTGTGCATTTTTTAAAACCAACGATTCATAAATTGATTGAAGTGATGAGTATTACCTTATACCCATAACCTTCAATGCAATTCTCACAAGACATGCAAGCTGTGATTTTAATTGAACCGAAAGATTGCCATACCAAGTTTGCATGCCATAATTTAAAAGGCTACCTAAAACTGCATAATAAAATAATTGCATAATTCTCTGATTTACACCAAACAGCCAAAGTTTTCTTAAAAAATACAAGCGTTGTTGGAATTTGGAGGCAACGTAATCAATGTGGGCTTTCCAAGTAAATGAACAATCAATAACCACACCTAGATACTTATAGGTATCCACCTGCTCGATGGTATTATCATAGATGGTGACTGGGCTGTAATCACCTAATTTTTTTGGATCTATTATCATTTCTTTAGTTTTTGATGCATTTATGATGAGATGATTTACATTACACCACCGCACAAAATTCTCAATTTCAGACTGATACACTGATACTGTGTCGTCAGAATATTTGATTATATAGTTATTCTTATTTGTATTAAAACAGTCATTTGTATATAAAGTAAACAGAAAAGGAGAGCATACGCAACCTTGAGGCGCACCAATACTAATAGGTATTGGATCAGAGAGTGTATTATTTACTTTTACAATTTGAGTATGTTTGGTTAAGAAAGAGAAAAACCACTTAATAATAAAAGGATTAACATCACTCTTTCCAAGCTTACTCAGAAGTAACTGCGGCTGAAGCGTATTAAATGCGGAGCTAAAATCTACAAAGAGCAATCGTGCATAGGCCTTGGAGGATTCTAGATGTTGAAGAGTCAAATGAGTGATAGTATTAACAGCATAGATAGTCCCTCTTCCCACTGTATAGGCAAATTGAAATGGATCTAATAATGAATTTACTCTACATCTCAGTCTTGATATCACAAACTTCTCCAATGTATAATATGATGTATAATAAATTCATTGTTAACCGATAAATTAAAACACGTCACTGCATTTAGCGGAAGTAAAAGAAAAGTTCCCGATGGACTGCGGATGAGCAGATGCTTCACGAGGAAATATTGGACGTAAGCTCATAATTAATGATGTCTGAAGTTAAGCAGACATTAATAAGGGACTTTCGGAAACTTTAGAGACTCAAGGAACTCTTTTCATGACAAGCAGCCAACGAGTTCTCACGGCATGAACGAAGGGTGTCTAAAGCGTGAGCAAGGAGTGGATGCATTATATACGTGCCCAAATAATAAACGCCCGTTTCAAAGAACCGAACTGTGTCTTGCGTTATTGTGAATAGAGCTACAATAACATTATTTTTACATGGTTGGCAGTGATTGGATGATGCTGGACATTACTTTTGAAGAATTTCTTATGTAATATATGTAACGTCTCAAAGACATGAATAAACAACACTCCTGGAAACATAATAAACATTTTGATGATACAAAAAGAAAAAAAAAAGCTTGATATTGTTTAAAATTTATTTTTAGGAAAAAGATTTTATCTAAAAAAAAAAAATATATATATATATATATATATAGATATCCTTCCTCTTCAGCCCAGAACCACTTCAAACTCACCTAAGATCTGCATGTAACAACATATCATATCTGATGTATACAAATAATGTGACTAGGCATGTTTGGTATTATTTAAAATGTCTCAGTGCGACCGGTATTTTGGTCCCTTTCCCATGTTGACAAAGTTATAAGGTTTTTGCCAAATGCTGTATAATTCTGGAGGTCTGTTCCCATCCCTGCCTGTATGTTAATGTGATATGTCCCCAGGACTTCCAAACCTAACCACTCCCAAAATTCCCTTTGTTCATGGTTTGGTTATTTAAAGAAATGTGACACATTGTTCATGGTTCTCTGTAGTCACATGATCCCACACATTAATGTGTGTACTTTTAATAATAGAAATCTGTGATTCGGATCTCCCACATGGTTTACTGTGTGTAGTTTTCTATCAGGTAATGGTAATTCTAATTTTAATTGAAAGGTCTCTCTGCAACCAGATTGACATGTTTGGTAAATGTTTGAATGGAATGCAACTTTAATTATATTATTTATTGATGATTTTGAGTTTGATTTATTATTTTAATTGGATTGTTTGAATGTATTACTATTACCTGGTACAATAAATTGTTACCTTTTAAATTCATCCTGAACGACAGTTTTTTAGTATATTTCTTATAAACTACAAATCTATGGTCAGAGTTGGCTTAACTAAGCTACTTCAGAAGAACCCCATTAGTTAGGTAAAAGACTAAACGGCAAACCGAGAACCTATAACAGGACTTAGCCAAGTAGAATTAAACGAGAATACTAAGAGTAGGACCGAGAATCTGTACAAACAGAACTTAATTGACTGGGGCTAAACGATGAGTCGAGAATCTATGATAGAACTTAAATAAGACTAAATTGGTAAAATCAAGAACCTATAAGGACTTAGTCTAAAACTTACTAATATCTGAAACTGATGAGTTTGTAGTTAAATGACCTGCATCCGGCCAGCACAGGACCCAAATAACATTGAAATAACAAATATAGTCTAGAAGAGAAAATTACTAAAAAATAATAAGATACAAAACTTAAATTAAAAAGTATAGATACATTAATGAGGTATTTTTT
Source organism: Xyrauchen texanus (assembly GCF_025860055.1). NCBI lineage: Eukaryota > Metazoa > Chordata > Actinopteri > Cypriniformes > Catostomidae > Xyrauchen > Xyrauchen texanus. Next base: position 11,442,105 of record NC_068291.1, read on the forward strand.
TTTTCATAAATGGAGTCAGATTAAATAAAGAAAACTATAAATGATAAGATGAATAAACATGGAACTCATATCAAATAATTAAAGTATTATTTATTGCGCACGATAAGACAGAACACGCAGGAGATCTTCATCCACGCTGTTGGAAGCCGCTATTGGACCAATAGGTGGACCCCCTTACAAAGTGGTGACGCCGATGTGATGACGGGAAGGACCTTTATATATATATATATATATATATATATATATATATATATGCATGTTTCTTAGGGGATACTAGTTACAAATCAAAAAGGGGAATGGAAATACACACAACAATCATGCAGGGGTCTCAGGAGTTTAAAGAAAAATATCAATCTGAACAGAGTCAATCTGTCTTATTTTAATCAAGCATTTGGATATTGAAAAGTAAGTTCATAATCAAGGTGGAATTCAGTGTTTTGCAATTTTGTAGATGGGAGGAATGTTATGCAATGTTTTGTAAGAGTAGTGACGTAAGAAACAAACCACTACATAACACGGCACACTTCCTGAATATAGTCCTCTGACTGAACACGGACAGAGCCATTGGCAGGAAAAAACTTTATAAGTCAAACCGAAAAAGAGGGAAGTGCTGCTCATTTAGGTGAACTCACAGTGTTGGCGATTAATTGTTTCCTTGAAGGTAAAGTATATCATTTTGGTGATTTAAATAAAATTATCCATTCATTTATATGTAAGCCTATGAGTAATCTAAATATGACTAACAAAGGAACAACATTACACATCCAAAACAAGTCTAACAAGTCTAAATTCCCTTTTCTTACAGACAGTTTAAAAGAAGTTCAGTTTTTTAAGACCTTAAATACTGTGTGGGTCTAGACTTATTTGTCTATAAGAACTAGTGCAGCTCAAATCTTACTTCATGTGTAAAATCAGATTTCATTATTTATTTATGTTTTTATGTCATCTTCACAGTATCATCCATATGTTACATCTTTACCTTATTTTTGTTGTATATGTAAAAAAGCAGACCTATAAACAATGCCTCCACCACGAGTGAACAAACGGCCCCGTAATGAACCCACAACAAGAGATGAAAAGGGCTCTCTCACAAAGCCTATAAAGTTCTTGGATCAGGACTATCTTGAATTGCGCAAGAACTGCCTCATCAATAAACGGAGATACGAAGATGTGATGTTCCCTCCAGACAACAGCTCCATTGACCCACAGAAGACGCTTGGATTAGATCTGGACCAAGTCAAGTGGTTGAGGCCATCTGTAAGTTACTATTTCTAAATGACCATATTCTTAAGACTTTCAAGATGACTTCAAAAGTAAACATACTGGTAGTGCTGCAGTTTTCTGCTGCAAGGGTGTAGTTTAAAGAAAGTTAACTGTGTAGTAGGGCAAATGTATTGTTGCCTTACAGAATCTCAAAAGAGTGTTGTTAAAATGATGTGCATTCAGGTTTTGTAAAACATCTTGCTTCCATTTAAAGCTCTGAGGGCTTGTCT